>NW_024420231.1:1000518-1088497 GCF_014898765.1 Herpailurus yagouaroundi | reverse complement strand
GGGGGGGGGGGGAGAATCCCAAGCAGGGTCCACACTGTCAGTGCAGATCCCGATGTGAGGCTTGAACTCCAGAACTGTGAGATCATGACCTGAGCCAAAATCAGGAGTCAGGTACTTAACCGACTGAGCCACCCAGGCACCTCTGATTTGCATTTTTCTAATGACTACTGATGTTGAGCATCTTTTCTTGTGCTTGTTAGCCATTCATATATCTTCTTTAGAGAAATGTCAGTTCAAATCTTTTGCCCCTTTATTAATTTGAGCATTTATCTTTTTTGTTGTAGAGTTGTAAGAGTCTTTATATATTCTGAACACTAGACTCTTACGATATGATTCTTTAAGTTTCCTTTTCAGTTTCTCCCTTGATGTTTCCAGTCACAAGCCTGCCCTCATGTGACTTTGGAGTTTAAATGAACACTATGAGCACAGTCTAATTCACTCCTGGTAGCAAATCCACACATGTGTGTGGCAAAAGCAAATCTGATTTTTTTTTTTTTTTCTGGAGGAGTCTACCCTTAACTGAAGCTTTAACAAGATTCTCACAGACAAAACCCAAACACATATTCTTTTTTCAAAAGCCACCACTGGGGCACCTGGGTGGCTCAGTTGGTTAAGCAGCTGACTTTGGCTCGGGTCATGATCACGGTTTGTGAGTTTGAGCCCCATGTCTGGCTCTCTGCTGTCAGCTTGGAGCCCACTCCAGATCCTCTGTCTCCCTATCTCTATGCCCATTCCCTGCCTGATCTCTCTCTCTCTCTCTCTCTCTCTCTCTCTCTCTCTCCCCACATCTCTCTTAAAAAAAAAAAACGTTAAAAAAATTAAAAAGCCACCATTAGCACAAATAAACCGAAGATGTAGATTGCCAAAGACTTATTATCAGGTGCAAACTATTTAAAAACATAATTATCATGTTTAAATAAATGAGAGGATATATAAACACAAGGGAGAAATAACCAAATATAAAAAAGAAACAAAAAGAATTTCTCTAAAAGTAACTAAAAGATTAATATTTTTCTTTTTATTGTGGTAAAATACACATAATGTAAAATTTACCATCTTAACCATTTTGAAGTGTACAGTTCAGTGGCTTTTAGTACATTCACAACACTGTGAAGTCATCACCACTATCTAGTTCCAGAACATTGTCATCACTTCAAAAGGTAACTTGTACCTGTATATACTCACTCCCCATTCCCACCTCCCCCAGTTCTTGGCAATCATAAATCTACTTTCTGTCTCTATAGATTTGCCAATTTGGACATTTTATATAAAGGGAATCATACAATACGTAGCTTTTTGTGTCTGACTTCTTTCACTTCCCATAAGGTTGCCTGAGTTCATCCACATGGTGGCATGAATCAGTACTTCATTTTTCTTACTTGGAGGCATCAGATACTAGCCTCCAGAAGCTAAGTGCCAGGATTATCTGGAGCTGATGTCCCATTCAGAGGCTTGGGGTGCCCGAGTTGTGCCTAGCCACACCAAGATGTCACACTTATCTGCCTTCCCCTTGCTGAAGGGTGGCTGGCTGATGCAAGCTTATACTCCCATGAGGAGTCCTTCTGCCAGGCAATAATCCCTTTGTGAAGGAGCTAATGATCCTTAAATAAAGACTAGAGATCTTTATTCTGGTCTGTAAACCAGATAGTTCTTAAAGACCTTTGCAGTCTGCATAGCTGTAATATTATGGAAGTTTCATGTTCATAGATTATGTTTCTGCTGCAGGTGAGGTCACCTGTCCAAGGTGTGGTTAGAGGTGAGGGTGGGATGGATAAGCTTTCTGTTTGTTAGGCCTACAGGAGCCCATTCATAGCACTGTGTGGTTTCTAATTCTTACTTCTCCCTAAGAGGGGACTCTGTAGATAGGGATTTAAAATTTTTTCAGTCTTTGACCAAAAGGCCTACTGTCCACTCCTGATAATCTACCACAGAAAGACTTGGTAGGAAGAATGGGGTGGCTTTGACGAACACCCATGAAGTAATATCTGTTTTTATTAAAGATACATAAATTATTCATTCATGTCAGAAGCCAAAAGTTTGGATTTTTTTAAAAGGCATTATTTCTTAAAGATGTAAGGGTCATATGGAGGCTTCTCATATGTACCTTTGGTAGAACCACAGTTCTCTGTAATTTCTTCAGACTACTGAGACTGTCTATACTCACAAAACAAGAGGAAAACTCACTGAGGCTATTTGCATATAGTCCTAGCCCTTAGAGAGGACAGGAGGGAAGGAAAAGGCAGCCTAGAGATATCTGTTACTGCTGGTGATTTTATGTGACAGTAAAATTGACTGAGTTTTGCATTTCCTATCCTGTCTTGGAACATCTGGGCCCTTCAGATTTCATTCATGAAACTGAATCATTTTCACAAAAAATCCCAGTCCAGAGGCTGGGCTTTTTTGCTGTAACTAGGAGTCAAAGATGAGATTCCATGATTTTGCTTTAAATTCTGCCTAATTTCTTTGGCCATTGTGACCAGAAAGCTTGTAGAAATGACTGGCTACAAGCATTGATGCATGAATCAGACACCGTGCCTAAGGATTTCTTTACCTAGGGTACCCTGGGCTCAAGCCTCAAAAGGCCTGCTCCCAGAGCATTTGGGTGGCTCCGTTGGTTAAGCATCTGTCTGACTCTTGATTTTGGCTCAGGTCACGATCTCACAGTTCGTGGGATGTTGGCTCCGTGCTGAGCGGGGAGCCTGCTTGGGATTCTCTCTCTGTATCTTTCTCTCTCTGCCCCTCCTCCTCTTGCTCTCTCTCAAAAATAAATAAATAAACTAAAAACAAAAAACAAAAAACATAAAAACCCTGCTCCCTACCACTGCATTCTTTATAGGGATCCTTCAGAGGGAAGCCTTTCATGACCTTCTTGATCCTTGCTGTGATCTGGGAATGTAATTTGTGTTCAGTCTACCTTATGATGAAAAAAAAATACAGTGTGCTAATTACCATTGACTTTTAGCTCTTTGCATTTCTGGCTCAATTCCTATCTGTTGCGGAATGTCTTCCCATTCCACCCAGCCAACAGTGCTCTTGTCTTATGAGCTCTCACAGTCCTTGCGGTTTGAACTCTTACTTTTTAATTTTTTTTAATGTTTATTTTTGAGACAGAGAGAAAGAGAGAGAGAGATAAAACAAGTGGTGGGGGTGGGGTAGAGAGAGAGAGATACAGAATCCGAAGCAGACTCCAGGCTCTGAGCTGTCAGCACAGAGCCTCATGCGGTGCTTGAATCTACATGAACCATGAGATCATGACCTGACCTGAAGTTGGACACTTAACCTACTGACCCACCCAGGCGTCCCCAGTATGAACTCTGTATTTGAGTCTTATTACACACCACCTGGGTGTGAGTTACCTCTAAATGTATGCAGACATGAATATAAGAATGTGTGGGTATGTATATTGATGTATGTTTCGATTGATTTTTTGAACAACTTGTAAACTCTTTACACTTCATACATTTCTCAGTGTTCCCCAAGCAGTGCTGAGTACACAGCAGGCATTCAGGAAGGATTTGTTGATTGGTTGGCAAATAAGGAGAATATGAGCAGGGGTGGCTAGTCTTGTCCAAGGGCAAGACTGCAGAATTTTTCTAGTTGAGCTTGTCCAGCATTGCCTCCAGCCTCTCATTTTCCTCCCAGCTTAGCTGGCATTCTGAAGAGACAAACCTTGTGATGACAAAGTTCTTCCTAGGAGGGGTCTGGGATTTACATGATGCTTTTTAGATGTAGTTTGAGAGACTAGGTAGCATTACATTCTCCTCTCTGTCTGAGGAAGCCTTTGGAACTCCTGTCTGCTTTGAGAATGCTCTTATGTCCTGTCCCTTTATCCTTCTTCACTGTTATCCTCCTTTTCCTGCCTACAGTGCACACATGCACGTGTGTGTGTGAGTCTTTGTATCCCAGCTCAGTGTCAAGTGCTGTGTACAAGGGCCACAGAAGTGAGCAAAACATGGAAAGAAAGACATGAGATTTTAAGATAAAGTGGAACAAGACAAATGCCAGAAGAGAGGAGCAAAACAATCTTATGGCATTTCAAAGGAGAGAGAGGTTGACATTCAGTAGAAATCTGAAAATATATAGAAGAGGTGGAATCTAAGATGAATCTTGAAGTATGGTTGGGACGGTTTTTTTAAAAAAAATTTTTAAGTTTATTTATTTTTGAAAGAGACAGCATGAGTGGGAAAAGGCATAGAGAGAGGGGGAGACACAATATCTGAAGCAGGCTCCAGGCTCTGAGCTGTCAGCACAGAGCCCGACACAGGGCTTGAACTTGTGAACCATGAGATCATGACCTCATGATCATGAGTTGGATGCTTATCCGACTGAGCCATCCAGGTGCCCCTGGAGGGGTTTTTTTTTTTACTTGTAAAAAATAATCTTTTTCCTTCTAATTACAAAAGTAATGAATTATTGCTATGATAAATTTGGAAAATATAAAGAAACCAAAAATAATATAAAATAAAATAAGTTCATCCATAACCTTGTCTATCATTCAGAGGTGATAATTAAAATTCAATTTTTTCTACACTTTTTTACAAGTTTTCTTTTCCATTTAACTACCTGATATTAGATTTTAGTTGTCTAACATTATATCAGAAGTATTTTCTGGGGTGCCTGGATGGCTCAGTCGGTTAAGTGTATGACTTTGGCTCAGGTCATGATCTCACAGTTTGTGAGTTCAAGCCCTGCATGAGCCCTGCATTAGGCTCTGTGCTGACAGCCCAGAGCCTGGAACCTGCTTCAGAGTCTGTGTCTCCCTCTCTTTCTGCCCCTCTCCCTGCTTGTGTTCTGTCTCTTTCTCAAAATTAAACATTAAAAAAATAAAAAAGAGAAGTATTTCCTACACCTTAAAAATGTTTAGGGGCGTCTGTGTGGCTCAGTCAGTTGTGTGTCCTACTTCAGCTCAGGTCATGATCTCGCGGTTCGTGGGTTCGACCCCGCACCCGGCCTTGTGCTGACAGCTCAGACAGAGCCTGGAGCCTACTTCGGATTCTGGGTCTCTCTCTCTCTTTGCTTGTCCCCGACTTGTGCTCTGTGTGTGTGTGTGTCTCTCTGTCTCAAAAATAAATAAACATTAAATTTTTTAAAAATGTTTAAAGCTTTGAATAAATGATTGCATAGTAGTCTGTTATTCATTCATCCATTTTCTCATTCAGTCATTCTATCAATATTTATTGCCAGCCATGAACACTATTGTATTTCAGTGTCAAGGTGCCTGACACATATTGGATGCTCATTAAATATTTGTTGAATCAATGAATGAATGGTTTTCAGCAGGATGCTAGATCTGTAACAACTTTCTTAATTTTTTTGGCTTAGAAGTTTTTATTTGAATTCCAGTTAGTTAACATGCAGTTTTCTATTAGTTTCATGTGTACAATATAGTGATTCAACAGTTCTCTACATTACTCAGTGCTCATCATAAGAGGGCTCTTTAATCTCCATCACCTATTTCACTCATCCCCCACTTGCCTCCCTTTTAATAACCATCAGTTTGTTCTCTATAGTGAAGAGTCTGTTTCTTGAATTGTCTCTCTTTTTTTCTCCTTTCTTTGTTTTGTAACAACTTTCTTAACCATTTCCTTTCATGTTAAACATTTAAGATCCTCCTTTCCCCACCTGTTATCTAACCAGTGCATTTTTTTCATATTTTAAAACATGTATTTTGTTGTATTGATTGATCTGTAATTATACATCATACCATAGTTGTTTCAATCACTATACTTTTATAATATATAAATTTTGCTTTTTAAAAATTTATTTATTTAAATTCAAGTTAGTTGACATACAGTGTAGTATTGGTTTGAGGAGTAGAACCCAGTGATTCATCACTTACATATAACCCAGTGCTCATCCCAACAAGTGCCCTCCTTAATGCCCATTACTGATTTAGCCTATCCCCTAACACCTCCTCTCCAGCAACCCTCAGTTTTTTCTCTGTATTTAAGAGTCTTTTATGGTTTGCCTCCCTCTCTGTTTTTATATTGTTTAATTTTCCTTCCTTTCCCCTATGTTCATCTGTTGTGTTTCTTAAATTCCACACATGAGTGAAATCATATATTTATCTTTCTCTGAGTGGCTTATTTCGCTTAGCATAATACACTCTAGTTCTATCCACTTTGTTGCAAATGGCAAGATTTCTCTTTTTTTTGATTGCCAAGTAGTATTCCATTGTGTGTGTGTGTGTGTGTGTGTGTGTGTGTGTGTGTGTATACAGTCAGTGCATTTTTGTGCATGAATTATTTGTGGGGGAGAATTTCAATGGGTAAAATTCAGAGAGATGGGGGAGAGAGTCTAGGCAGATAGCTCAAAATGAAGATGACACAGAAACTGTATTCATGGGCCAGCTAATAGTTCAATTTGGCTGGAGATGAGCTGGGGGGGACATGGGAGGCTGGGCTTAAAAGTGATAATCATTCTAAACATTTGTATAGCAATTCCTAATATAAAGAGTGCTTTTGTGAGCATTAGTTTACATAATCCTTATGGAATTATTATTTCCACTATAAAGGAGAAAACTGGGATTTAGTTAGTTGCCTAAGTTTTCACAGCTAGTAAATGGTGGAGATAGAATTGGGTTTTGAAATATATGTTAGGAGTTTGGGTTTTATCTTGAGAACAATGAGGAGTCATTGGAGGGTTTTATTATTATTATTATTAGTAGTAGTAGTAGTAGTAGTAGTAATAGTAGTGTAGTAGTAGTAGTAATTAGTCTAACTTTTTGTTTTGAAATAGTTTGACTCACAGAATTTGCAAAAATAGTAGTACAGAGAATTCCTGTGTACCTTTTATCTAGTTTTCCCAATGATAATAACTTCTTAACTATAATACTTTGTCAAAATCAGAAAATTGATATAGGTACAATGCTATTAACTCAGGGTTTGTTCGCCTTGGCATTATTGTCATTCTGAATTGAAAAATTCTTTATTGTGGGGACTGTCCTGTGATGGTAGGGTGTTTAGCAGCATCCCTGATCTCAACCCACTAGGTGGTAATAGCAACACACCCTTCCCCCATGTCAGTTTTCACAACCACAAATATCTCCCGACATTGCCAAATGTCCCTTAGGGATGGGGAGCACCATTGCCTATGGTTGAGAACCACTGCATTAACTCAAGTACAGGACTTAATCCAATTTGGTGTGTGTGTGTGTGTGTGTGTGTGTGCGCGCGCGCTCGCGTGCGCACGTGTGTAGTGTTCTATGACATTTTATTGCTTATATAGATCCGTGTAACCATCATGACAATCAGGATACAGAACTGTTCTATCAACCCCAAAGAAACTTCCTGATATTGTACCTTCATAGTGCCCTAACTCTGGGCACCCACTGATCTATTATCATTCTCTATAATTTTGTCCTTTCAAAATGTTATGTGAGTGAAATCATACGTATATAACATTCGATACTGTCTTTTTTTTCTATACTCAGTATAATTCCCTTGAGATCTATTTTAGGTTGTTCCTTGTATCAATAGTTCCTTTTTATTCCTTAGTAGTGCTGCTTAACCATTCACTGGTAACAGACATTTGAGTTGTTTCTGGTTTGTTGTTGTTGTTATCAATAAAGCTGCTGTGAACATTCATGTTCAAGTTTTTGTGTGAACATCAGTTTAATTTATTTGCTATAAATCCCAAGTATGAGACTTCTGGCTCTCATGGTACTTATATGTTTAGTTTTAAAATAAACTGCCAAACAATTTTTTTTCAGGGTGGCTGTACAATTGTACATTTATACCAATACCATTAATAGAGTTTCCTAGCATCTTCACCAACATTTGATACTGTCACTTTTTTTTCTTAGCCATTCTTACAAGTGTGCAGTGATCTCTTATTGTGGATATTACATTAAGAAAATTTGCATTCTTATAATGGCTAATGATGCTTTTCACGTGCTTCTTTGCCATCTGTATATCCTCTTTGGTGCATATCTATGCATGTTTTTTGCCCTTATTGTTAATGGATTGCTTGTTTTTACTGTTGAGTTTTGAGAGCTCTTTATATATTCTACATTCTTTGTCAGTTATGTGGTTTGCAGTTATTTTCTCCTAGTCTGTAGTTTGTCTTTTAATCCTCATAGCACGGTCTTTGTCAGGGCAAACATTGTTTTAAAATTTTATTTTATTTTTCCAGTTTTGTTGAGATATAATTGACATACAACCCTGTATAAGTGCGAGGTGTACTGCATAAATACTTGGCATACATATATTGCATAATGATTACCACAATATTAACATCTTCATATAGTTACATTTTTTTTTCCTTTGGAGAACTTTTAGGATCTACTTTCTTAGCAATTTTCAAATATGTCACACAGCAGTGTTAATAATAGTAATTATGTGTAAATTACATTACCAGTACTTATATATCTTAGTTTGAAATTTGTACTTTTGACCGCCTTCATCCAATTAAAAGCTTTTAGTTTTGATGACGCCCAGTGCATCAATTTTTCCCTTTATGGATCATGTCATATGTAAGAACTCTGCTTAGCTCCAGGTCCTGAAGACTTTCTTCTGTTTTTTTCTTTCTAAAAGTTTTATAGTTTTAGGATATACATTTAAGTCTGTGATCCATTTTGAGTTAATTTTTACATGAACTGTGAAGTTTAAGTCGAGGCTTATCATCTTGCCTATGAATGCCCAGTTGCTCCAGCACCATTTGAATTCTTTTGCACTTTTGTCAAAAATCACTTGGGCATACTTGTGTGAGTCTATTCCTGGGATTTTTAAATTTTGTTTCTCTAATCCATACATTTGTTCCTCTGCTAATACCATATAGTCTTGATTACTGTAGTTATGTCTGGAATTCAAGTAGATTGATTCCTCTCACTGTATTCTTCCTTTGCAAATTTGTTTAACCTATTATAGTTCCTTTGCATTTCCATATAAATTTTTAAATAATCTTGTCTTTATTTACAAAAAGTCTTGTGTGGATCTTGATAGGAATTTTATTAAACCTCTACATCAATCTGGGAAGAATTGGCATCTTCACTGTGTTGAATCTTCCAACTTATGAATACTATATGTCTCTCTCATTGGAGGGTTTGAAGTAGAGTTGTAACATGGTTTGATATGCATTTTCTGCTGACTGATATATGGAGAAAGAATTCTTGAAGGTGGAACCTGTAGAGGCATGGAGATCAGCTTGGAGGTTGTCACACTCAATTAGGTGAGAGATGATGATAGCTTGCAACAGGTGATGGAGGTGGAGAGAAGAAACTAGCTTTGTGTTTATTTTTGAAGTGGAAGTAATAGAATTTACTGACAGACTGAATGTAGACATTGAGGAAAGGAAAGTGTCAAGGATACTTCTGGGGTTTCTGGCTTCAGCCACAAGATGACACCCCTTATTAAGAGGAATAGGGGAAGGACCAAATTTCAGATAAAGAGGATGAATTCAGTTGTGGATGTTGTGAGTTTGAGGTGTTGGTGGGCCTTCCAGGTCTTTATTATATCTAATAGGCAGCTGAATATAGAATCAGAATTTAAGAGCAAATTACCACTTTAGATATTGATATCTTTGCTCAAACTTGCCTTTTTTATCATTTGAATGAAAGCTGACTAACCTTGGCACTCAAGGATAGAAACTTAACTTCCAGGGCCCCAAGAATCTGCAGAGTTTCCTGTCCCCATTGCTTAGCTCATAGGTGGGGGTTGAAGATGAAAGGGATGTGTACCTGGTTTCTTGGGGTTTGGGCAGTAATTATATGAATGCCAGTGCAGATGAACATGAAAGAGGCATACAGAAGATGAACTCAAAATGTATGTGTACCCGTTTTAAAATCTATCACTGAAGTATTTACATTGTATGTGCTTAATGAATAGAGCTAGTATTTATTTCTGGTGAGAATGACAAGAAATGCCTGAACTAGAGTTCTGTTTACACTTTTGGCGATGATGGTGTTTTGAGGAAAACAGGGTGGGAATGAGAACTGTAGCTCATTTTAGCTCTGCTCTTATTTACCCCAAAGGGAAAGATATGGGAACTATACTTCTATTCCAATGAGTTGGGTACAGGGTTCTGTTAAGGAGGAGCCAGAGCCATGAGCTGGGATCTATGGATGGTTTGTCACAGACAGGATGAATTACAGGTTTGGGACTTCTAAAATATGTTCTCTGGTATATTCCAAGTGCACATTTGTTCAGCTGGAACCATCTTAGAATGCTGCCAACTCTTGGGAACTTCTCTCTAGTGGTGGGAGGCAACCTGTCTGGCATACAAGGATCAGATGGAAGCTTCATGCATTCTGGCAGTGTTCCCTGGAGTGTGTTCATCATACCTGTTGGCACTAATGGGAGGGGTTAGCCTCCATTTTGGGGCTGTAATTCCTCTTATTACTGTCTCCTTTTACCACTTCAAGCCTGTTAAGTATGGTAGTCTTAGTGGGAGGTTAGCAAGAAGCATCTCTTCCCATTCACTAGTGTTTTACCCATATTATTAAAGAAAGCATTTCTTAAGTTAACTAGGCAATTCATTTATTTTAAGCATTTGTGTTGTGTGATCCAGGAATCCCCTAGTGTTAATTCAAATACATTATCTGGTTAGCTTTGCAAGGCTGAAGATTTTATAGGAGGAATAAAATGGGGGAAAATAGAAAGGAAAAAAAAATAAAGGTTTGTTTCAGTGTTTTAATGAAACCCATCATCCTATCTCTGGACTGGTGGGACACCCAGCCCCAAAGCCCTGCTCAGGTTTCTATGGGGCAGGGAGAATTTGGCCCTAGTCCGCCCAGTAAGTGTGAGCCACCTTTCCCTTCTTCCTGGCTTCAGAGTATGTGTGTACTGTCATCCTTCATTACAGGCAGGCTAGGCTAATGAAGGGTGCTAGAATAACAGTCTGCCCTAAGGTCCTCCCCTGTACACCAGGCTTGCCCCAGGGGCTAGAATTTCCACCATAGTAGTACTCCTTTGGAAGTGTGGGGTCCCCAAATATGAGTCATTTGAGGGCCTCTTTCACTGTCTCTTGTCATTTCAAATACCACCAGTACCATCGTTTTCTTTTTCCTTTTTATTTTTTTTAATGTTTACTTATTTCTGAGGGGCGGAGAGGCAGAAAGAAAGGGAGACACAGAATCCGAAGCAGGCTCCAGGCTCTGAGCTGTCAGCACAGAGCCCGAAGTGGGGCTCGAACCCACTAACTGCGAGATCATTACCTGAGCTGAAGTCAGGCGCTTAACTGACTGAGCCACCCAGGTGCCCTAGTACCATTGTGTTCTAAATGTTGTCCTTTAAACTGATTTTAAACAGAGCCATCTTTTAACTGCTGCCTTGTACTAACCCATAATAACCATGCGATCATGGGTTTGATGTACTAGTTATTCTCTTGCCAAGGCAGGCCTTTGAGGCAGCAGCACTGAGCTTGGCCTGAGGGTCCAAAAGTCAAGCTCCCTCCTTTTTCACAGTGATGGACACAGGAGCCCCTGGAGTATGTGTTCCTAGACAAAGTTTGCTATGGAGACTTTATCTCAGGCTCCACTCAGGAAGAGTGTATTTGTCAGGAATTTGTGCTTCCGTGACATATCTTCCAGTCACTCTGAGACAGAAGGTTATACCATCCATATAAACATTTGTAACCCCAGCTAGGTTGGCAAATGTCTCCACTGGCAACTTTCCATTCTGCTGGGTTGCCACATGTCTGCTGGAGTGGGCGTTCAGAGCTCAAAAGTCACCTCCACAGGGGCTGTACTTGGGCACATATGGGGTCCTCCTTGTTGGCTTTTTCCTCCCTAAGGGATTGGTTGTGAATGGAAACCAGGTATCCTTGGAGTGACACATACAGAAATATATAACTATCCTTAGAGACCAGCCAGATGACCAGTTCATAAGGCACTAGTTCACTCAGGGCTCTTTTTCTGCATGGTATCTTATATTTTTTATGTTTATTTTTGAGAGAGAATGAGCAAGAGCAGGGGAGGGGCAGAGAGAGAGAGGGGGGTAGGATCCAAAGTGGGCTCTGTGCTGACAGCAGAGAGCCCGATGCAAGGCTCAAACTCACAAACCGTAAGATCATGACCTGAGCTGAAGTTGGATGCTTAACCAACTGAGCTACCCAGGCACCCCTCCAGCATGATATCTTAAAGACCTCCCTTGGCCTTTGATACTTGTCCTGTGTCCTGTCCTTTCAGAGCTCCAATTATGAAAGCCCATTAGTTCAATAAATACTCAGCTCTGTCATAATTAAAGGTGCTAAGTTTATATATTTGCAAATATTTACAATGGAACCAGGGGCCTTCTGGAGATAATGCCTTTTTTTTAACCTCAGTGTTTCCTAAAGAGTGGTATGAGAGAGAATGTTGGGTGCAGTATTGAATCCCTTTAAAAAAAATCAACTGTACAGTGAACAACCCATGTTCTTGTTTCTAATTTGAGCACATTTACTGGTCTCAGTTTCTTCCCTGATTTATGGCTTTTTGGTATCTCCCTATAGAAGGAAGTATAATGCACTAGATATGTGTGGGTACTTTGTAGTAAACAAAGTGGATTTTGAATTCTGGCTCCACCACTTACTATTGAGATGAAGAGGAAAGTTCCATTAACCTCTTTGAGCCCTAGGTTCTTTTATCTGTGAGGTAGAGGTGATAATGGTCTCTATCTCATAGAGTTATTTTGAATATTAAATTGTAGGCAAAGCACTTAGCATAGTGCTTGGCACATAGCACTCACATCATGTTATCTATAACAACAACAAAAACAATAGTTTTTATTCTTGGGATTTTTGTGCCTTGTTGAGTGCTCGTTGCTGACACTGCTATTCACCTGTTGTTTCATCTTAAATTACAAATTGAACACATCTTTTGTTGGAAAGACCCTGTGGCTGGCCCTGTGCTTCCAGCTTCCACCTATGTCCAGACATTGAGTTGTGCTAGGCTTGATAATGTACAAATTTTCTGTGCAGGGAGAAGGGGTCATTGGAAAAGGTTGGTGCCAAGGCTGCAGTTTGAAGAAGTGATCTGCCAGGCCACCCCAGAACTGATCAGGGCTTTGGGTCTCCCTCTGCTGAACAATCAAGCTTCTGTCCTGAGTTTGCTCATGTGTAGTTTGCTCTAAGTGTAGAATCAATTACAAGGCTAGAATAAAAAGAGCTGACAAGTGGAAGTATATAATGCACAATTATGAAA
The DNA here is from genome assembly GCF_014898765.1 of Herpailurus yagouaroundi. Taxonomy (NCBI): domain Eukaryota; kingdom Metazoa; phylum Chordata; class Mammalia; order Carnivora; family Felidae; genus Herpailurus; species Herpailurus yagouaroundi. The sequence continues at coordinate 1,075,380 of NW_024420231.1, read as the reverse complement.
ACATACAAATATATGGACACATACTGAGGACTTATGGAATTCCAGGTGCTGAGAGAGGAAGAGAGGCCACAAATACAAATACAGCCTGGTTTTGGCAAAGGAGACAGATGTGTGAGAAGACAAATATGAATGGGGTTCTAAGGGCTTGCCCTGAAGCCAATAGCGGCACAGCAGGGGATGGGCGGAGGGAACTACTAGACAAATCTACTGGCAGAGGGGAAGGTCTATACAAAGGAAAAGCTTCACAGAGGACAAGGACCCTTAAGCTCAGTCCTGAAAGATAAGCAGTGTCCTCCTGGCAGAGAGGAGGAGAGGACAACAAAAAGTACAGGGACCTCACAGCTTGGCTTAGACATAAACACTGTGATAATTTACATCCAGTTCTGAGGCACGCTGTGGGTGTTTTTGTTTGTTAACATCACACCACTTTCAGGCATAAAAGAATATTCACGCTATGAATCTTATGGGCATAATTGTTTCAAGTTAATTGTAAGTTAAATGGAAAGTATGAGATGTATAATGTGGAAGATTTTATTACGGAAGCAAGTACATTCCCAAACGTTGACTTTGGCAGTATTTTAGCTATTTGCCTTCCTGTATTTTTAGAAAAGTGATTTGGACTGGGACTTCAATAAGAAAATGATGTTACAGAGTTGAGTGTGTGATAGGCATTTGCCAGCTTCAGGTGGTGTGTTACTTCATAACTCCTTTAAAAAACATCACAAACTTTAGGGCATCTGGGTGGCTCAGTTGGTTAAGCATCCAACTTCAGCTCACGTCATGATCTCATGATCTCATGATCTCATGGTTTGTGAGTTCAAGCCCAGCATCTGGCTCTGTGCTGGCAGAGATTTCCCAGATTTCCTCTCTGCTTTCAAATAAAGGAGATTTCTGCTTTTAGAGGTTAGAAGAAGGGCAACTACAAGAGTCAGCAATCTTTGCTTTACAGTTGTATTACACATTTTTTTTTTTAAGGTTGTGATAACCCTGGAGATTTGCCAAGTCTCCTAGTGGTGACTGTTCTTCACTCCAACTGCTTTTCTGCCTTCCAGACAGCACCTTTCTAGAATTCAGTTTTCAGTCTGGAAGCTCAGATGTTCCCACGAGTCCCAGACACCCTGTTCCCTTGCTTAGCTGGATAGTAACCTAGCTCCCTTTTTGCCACTCAAAGTATGATTTTTTGAGGGTAATAAAAGCTCCTGTGGTCCCTCACATTCTTTTCCATCAGCTTTGAGGCTTGAATTTATAATCTGAGCCTAATCCTATAGTTTAAGACATGGATTCCTGCAAACATTCAAATCTCTCTTGAGAGGGGCACATTCTGCTATCATGATTATCACCATTATCAGTTTCTTATGTTGTGACATTTTGCTATGGTGATTACCATCATTATCAGTCTTACACTGAGTGGGATTGAGTGCTTTGGGTAAAACTGTGGAATAAGGTGAAAGGGACCAAAAGGGTTCTGGATAGCTGGAGAAGAGAAAGGGGTGTAGGGGTGTAGAAAGCACTTTGACAATAAGGCAAAAGGGGGCAGGTAATGCAGGTAGAAGACAACGAAGCTGAACTCTGAGGACAACACGGTTTTCTAAAGTTCAGAGCTACCACTTCTTCTCTTTTCTACCCCATCAAGAGTCTGCAAAGGGGCCTGAAGACACCTGGGACTCCTACCTCCTATACACTTCCCTCCTCAGTGCCTGGAAATCCCACGGTTAGAAAAAGTAATTTTAGCGCGCCCTCAGGTGGCCAAATGAAACACTGCGGCAATGGCTTTTGATGGAAGTTGGCGCTGTGGACAAACATCTCGGAATTGGCACTGGTACTTGGCAAGTTGGTAGGCACCCGGCAGGGCAACCTGTGCGGAGATGGTACTATTCCCTCTAGGGTGCCAATTCTCAAGCTGATTGATGTAGCAGCTTCGTAATAATCTTGCCAGGTTTATTTTGGACTGCTTGCATTGCCTCCTCCTCACGTGCTGCGGTGGGGTAGGTCTATTTTTGAAATTAAAGTGAACTTAAATTATTTCTCAGATTTAAATATTATTATGTGTTCCTTAAATTAGCTGGAGCTACCTATAGAGGCACAGAAGATGTTTTGTGTATGGGTTTTCCATCTAAAACATCCTGGAGCGACAAGGATGAATAACCACAGATATTATAAACATTTTTTTTTTATTTTGGAATAATTTCAGATTTATGGAAAAGTTGCAAAGATAGTACAAATAATTCCCATATACTCTTGATCCAGATTATCCCAAAGTTAGCATTTTAGCCCATTTGTTCTATCATTCTCTAATTATAAATATGTATATTTTTTCTGATCTGTTTGAGAATGTTACAGACATGAGGCTCCTTTATCCTTAAATACTTCCATATGTATTTTCTCAAAACAAGAAAATTTGCTTATATAACCACAATACAATGATTAAAACCAGGAAATTAACATTCATACAGTACTATTTTCCAGTCTTCAGACTTGATTGAACTTTGCAAATTGTGCTAACATCCTTTATAGACAATATATAGGGTGGCTCAGTCAGTTGGGCACCCAACTCTTGACTTTGGTTAGGGTCATGATTCGTGAGCCCGGCAATGGGCTCTGCGCTGACGGTGCAGAGTCTGCATGGGATTCTCTCTCTAGTCTCTGTCTCTCAAAAGAAATAAACATAAAACAAAAGGAAATATACATAGAAAATACACGGTATTCAGTATCACTCATGGCATTGCATTTACTTGTGTCTGTTTAGTCTTCTTTAATCTAAAATAGTTCCTTAGTCTTCTTTGTCTTTCGTGACCTTTGCATTTTTAGAGTATAGGCCAAGTATTTAATAGAATGTCCCTGAATTTGAATTTGTCTGATGTTTCTTCATAATGAGGATCGGGTTATGCATTTGGGGCAGGAATATCATAGAAATCATGTTACATCCTTCTCAATGCACATGATGTTTCTTTGTTTTGGCCATGGGTTTTGACACACAGATATGAGAATAACTAATGTTGAAAATTCTACATGAAAATAAGGTCAGTTTTCTTATAGGCTCATGGGAACTTCATTTATGGGGTGAGAAAAAAGCAAGGAACCTGGAAAAACCATCCCCTCTCTTATGATCAATCTAGGAATGTTTTATGGAGGGGCTGGGATTTCAGAAACTTCAGGCGAGACAAGGTAGAATTTTTTCCAGAGGAATGTTTTGATTCATGAGAATCTTGATTATTGAGCCCCCAGGTTAGTTTTTTAAATTTTCTGTTCTTGTTGTTTTATTTTTTTCTTTTCTTTTCTTTTCTTTTCTTTTCTTTTCTTTTCTTTTCTTAATATATATTTTTAATTTACATCCAAGTTAGTTAGCATATAGTGCAATCATGATTTCAGGAGTAGATTCCTTAATACCCCTTACCCATTTAGCCCATCCCCCTTCCACAACCTTTCCAGTAACCCTCTGTTTGTTCTCCATATTTAAGAGTCTCTAATGTTCTGTCCTCCTCTATGTTTTTATATTATTTTTGCTTCTCTTCCCTCATATTCATCTGTTTTGTATCTTAAAGTCCTCATATGAGTGAATTCATATGATATTTGTCTTTCTCTGACTAATTTCTCATAACATAATACCATCTAGATCCATCCAAGATTTCATTCTTTTTGATTGCCGAGTAATACTCCATTGTATATATATACACCACATCTTCGTTATCCATTCATCCATTGGTGGACATTTGCACTCTTTCCATACTTTGGTTATTGTTGATAGTGCAGCTATAAACATTGGGGTGCATGTACCCCTTGGAAACAGCACACCTGTATACCTTGGATAAATACCTAGTAGTGCAATTGCTGGGTCGTAGAGTAGTTCTATTTTTAATTTTTTGAGGAAACCCCCATGCTGTTTTCCAGAGTGGCTGCACCAGCTTGCATTCCCACCAACAGTGCAAAAGAGATCCTCTTTCTCTCTGCATCCTTGCCAACATCTGTTGTTGCCTGAGTTGTTAATGTTAGCCATTCTGACTGTTGTGAGGCGATATCTCATTATGGTTTTGATTTGTATTTCCCTGATGATGAGTGATATTAAGCATCTTTTCATGTGTCAGTTGGCTTTCTGGAGGTCTTCTTTGGAGAAGTGTCTATTCATGCCTTTTGACCATTTCTTCACTGGATTATTTGTTTTCTGGGTGTTGAGTTGATAAGTTCTTTTTAGATTTGGATATTAACCCTTTATCTGATATGTCATTTGCAAATATCTTTTCCCATTCCATCGGTTGCCTTTTAGTTTTGCCAATTGTTTCCTTCGCTGTGCAGAAGCTTTATTTTGATGAGGTCCCACAGTAGTTCATTTTTGCTTTTGTTTCCCTTGCCTCCAGAGATGTGTTGAGCGAGAAGTTGCTGTGGGCAAGATCAAAGAGGTTTTTGCCTGTTTTCTCCTCTAGGATTTTGATGGCTTCCTGTCTTACATTGAGGTCTTTCATCCATTTTGAGTTTATTTTTGTGTATGGTGTAAGAAAGTGGTCCAGGTTCATTCTTCTGCATGTTGCTGTCCAGTTTTCCCAGCACCACTTTCTTAAGAGACTGTCTTTATTCCATTGGATATTCTTTCCTGCTTTGTCAAATATTAGTTGGCCATATGTTTGTGGGTCCATTTCTGGGTTCTTTATACTGTTCCATTGATCTGAGTGTCTGTTCTTGTGCCAGTAGCATACTGTCTTGATGATTACAGCTTTGTAATACAACTTGAAGTCTGGGATTATGATGCCTCCTGCTTTGGTTTTCTTTTTCAAGATTGCTTTGGCTATTCGGGGTGTTTTCTGGTTCCATACAAATTTTAGATTGTTTGTTCTAGCTCTGTGATTCTTCACAGATGCTGGTGTTATTTTGATAGAGATTGCATTGAATATGTAGATTGCTTTGGGTAGTATTGACATTTTAACAATATTTGTTCTTATCCAGGAGCATGGAATCTTTTTCCATTTTTTTGGGTCTTCTTCAGTTTCTTTCATACGCTTTCCATAGTTTTCAGTCATAAGCTTTCTATAGTTTTCAGTGTATAGAGTTTTCACCTCTTTGGTTAGATTTATTCCTATCTGTTTTATGGCATTTGGTGCAATTGTAAATTGAATCGATTCATTGATTTCTCTTTTGTTGCTGCATTATTGGTGTATAGGAATGCAACAAATTTTTGTGCATTGATTTAATATCTTGTGACATTGCTGAATTCATGGATCAGTTCTGGCAGTTTTTTGGTGGAATCTTTTGGGTTTTTCATGTAGAGTATCATGTTATCTGCGAAGAGCGAAAGTTTAACCTCCTCCTGGTTGATTTGAATGCCTTTTATTTCTTTTTTTTAAATTTATTTATATATGAAATTTATTGTCAAATTGGTTTCCATACAACACCCAGTGCTCATCCCAAAAGGTGCCCTCCTCAATACCCATCACCCACCCTCTCCTCCCTCCCACCCCCCATCAACCCTTAGTTTGTTCTCAGTTCTCAACAGTCTCTTATGCTTTGGCTCTCTCCCACTCTAACCTCTTTTTTTTTTTCCTTCCCCTCCCCCATGGGTTCCTGTTAAGTTTCTCAGGATCCACATAAGAGTGAAACCATATGGTATCTGTCTTTCTCTGTATGGCTTATTTCACTTGGCATCACACTCTCCAGTTCCATCCACGTTGCTACAAAAGGAATGCCTTTTATTTCTTTGTGTTGTCTTATTGCTGAGGCTGAGACTTCCAATACTATGTTGAATAACAGTGGTGAGAGTGGACATCCCTGTCTTGTTCCTGACCTTAGGGGGAAAACTCTCAGTTTTTCCCCATTGAGGATGATATTTGCATTGGGTCTTTCATATATGGCTTTTATGATCTTGAGGTATGATCCTTCTATCCCTACTTTCTTGAGGGTTTTTATTAAGAAATGATGCTGTATTTAGTCAAATGCTTCTCTGCATCTATTGAGAGGATCATGTGGTTCTTCTTTCTTTTATTGATGCGATGAATCACATTAATTACTTTGTGGATATTGAACCAACACTGCATCCCAGGTTTAAATCCCACTTGGCCCTGGTGAATATTTCTTTTAATGTATTGTTGGATCTGGTTGGCTAGTATTTTGTTGAAGATTTTTGCATCCATGTTCATCAGGGAGATTGGTCTATAGTTCTCCTTTTTAGTGGGGTCTTTGGTTTTGGAATAAAGGTAATTCTGGCTTCATAGAAAGAATTTGGAAGTTTTCCTTCCATTTCTATTTTTTGGAACAACTTGAAGAGAATAGGTGTTAACTCTTCCTTAAATGTTTGGGAGAATTCCCCTGGAAATCCATCTGGTCCTGGACTCTTGGTTTTGGGAGATTTTTGAATACTAACTCAATTTCTTTACTGGTTATGGGTCTGTTCAAATTTTCTATTTCTTCCTGTTTCAGTTTTGGTAGTTTATATATTTCTAGGGATTTGTCCATTTTTTCCAGATTGCACATTTTATTGACATATAATTGCTCATAATATTCTCTTTTTATTGTTTGTATTTCTGCTCTGTTGGTTGTGATGTTTCATCTTTCATTCTTGATTTTATTTATTTGGGTCCTTTCCTTTTTCTTTTTGATCAAACTGGCTAGTGGTTTATCAATTTTTTTTTAAATTCTTTCAAAGAACCAGCTTCTGGTTTCATTGACCTGTTTTACTGTTTTTTTTTTTCTTGGTTTCAATAGCATTGATTTCTGCTCTAATCTTTGTTATTTCATGTCTTCTGCTGGTTTGCGGTTTTATTTGCTGTTCTTTTTCCAGCTCTTTAAGGTGTAAGGTTAGGTTGTGTATCTAAGACCTTTCTTCCTTCTTTAGGAAGGACTGGATTGCTATATACTTTCCTCTTATGACTGCTTTGTTGCATCCCAGAGGTTTTGGGTTGTGGTGTTATCATTTTCATTGGCTTCCATGTACTTTTTAACTTCCTCTTTAACTTCTTGGTTAGCCCATTCATTCTTTAATCTCCAAGTATTTGTTACCTTTCCAAATTTTTTCTTGTGGTTGATTTCGAGTTTCATAGCGTTGTGGTCTGAAAATATGCACGGTATGATCTCGATCTTTTTGTACTTGTTGAGGGCTGATTTGTGACCCAGTATGAGATCTATTCTGGAGAACATTCCATGTGCACTGGAGAAGAATGTACATTCTGCTGTTTTAAGATGAAATCTTCTGAATATATCTGTTAAGTCCATCTGGTCCAGTGTGTCATTCAAAGCCATTGTTTCCTTGTTGATTTTCTGTTTAGATTATCTGTCCATTGCTGTAAGTGGGGTGTTCAAGTCCCCTACTATTATGGTATTATTATCAATAATATTATCAATATTTATGTTTGATATATTTGAGTTCTCCCACTTTTGGAGCATAAGTGTTTACAATGTTAGGTGTTTTTGGTGGGTAGACTCCTTAATAATGATATAATGCTCTCTTCATCTCTTGTTACAGTCTTTCTTTTAAAGTCTAGATTGTCGGGGCGCCTGGGTGGCGCAGTCGGTTAAGCGTCCAACTTCAGCCGGGTCACGATCTCACGGTCCGTGAGTTCGAGCCCCACGTCAGGCTCTGGGCTGATGGCTCAGAGCCTGGAGCCTGTTTCCGATTCTGTGTCTCCCTCTCACTCTGCCCCTCCCCCGTTCATGCTCTGTCTCTCTCTGTCCCAAAAATAAAGAAACGTTAAAGTCTAGATTGTCTTATATAAGTATGGCTACTCTGGCTTTCTTTTGTTGACCATTAGCATGATAGATGGTTTTCCATCCCTTTACTTTCAATCTGAAGGTGTCTTTAGGTCTAAAACGGGTCTCTTGTAAACAGCAGATAGATGGATCTTGTTTTCTTATCCATTCTGTTACCCTATGTCTTTTGATAGGAGCATTTAATCCTTTTATGTTTAGAATGAGTATTGAAAGATATGAATTTATTGCCATTATGTTTCTTGTAGATTTGGAGTTTCTGGTGGTGTTCTCTGGTCCTTTCTAGTGTTTGCTGCTTTTGGTCTTTTTTTTTCTGTCTTTTCTCCCTTCAGAGAATCTCCCTTAAAATTTCTTGCAGGGCTTGTTTAGTGATCATGAACTCCTTTAATTTTTGTCTGGGAAACTTTTAACCTCTCCTTCTATTTTATTTTTTTTTTTAATTTGTTTTTTTTTTTAATTTTTTTTTCAACTTTTTTTTTTAAATTTTTGGGACAGAGAGAGACAGAGCATGAACGGGGGAGGGGCAGAGAGAGAGGGAGACACAGAGTCGGAAACAGGCTCCAGGCTCTGAGCCATCAGCCCAGAGCCTGACGTGGGGCTCGAACTCACGGACCACGAGATCGTGACCTGGCTGAAGTCGGACGCTTAACCAACTGCGCCACCCAGGCGCCCCTCTCCTTCTATTTTAAATGACAGCCTTACTGAATAAGGAATTCTTGGGTGCATATTTTCAAGTTCAGCACATTGAATATATCCTGCCACTCCTTTCTGGCCTGCCAAGTTTCTGTGGATAGGTCTGTTACAAACCGGATCTTTCTTCCCTTGTTCATTAAGGACTTTTTTCCCTGCTCTTTTCATGATTCTTTCCTCGCCTGAATATTTTGTGAATTTGACTATGATATGCCTTGTTGATGGTCGGTTTTTGTTGAATCTAATGGGAGTCTTCTGTTCTTCCTGGATTTTGATGTCTGTGTCTTTCCCCAGGTTAGGAAAATTTTCTGCTATGATTTGCTCACATAACCCTTCTACCCCTTTTTCTCTCTCTCCATCTTCTGGGACCCTTATGATTCTGATGTTGCTCCTTTTTAATGAGTTACTAATTTCTCTAATTCTTAAATCATGCTCTTTTGCCTTAGTCTCCCTCTTTTTTTCTGCTTCATTATTCTCGTGTTTGTCCTCTATATTTCTGATTCACTGCTCTGCCTCATCCATCCTTGCCACCATGGCATCCATTTGAGATTGCAGCTCAGGTATAGCATTTTTTATTTCATCCTGACTAGCTTTTACTTCTTTTATCTCTGCAAAGAGGGTTTCTTATCTATTTTTGACCCCAGCTAGTATTCTTATTATCATGATTCTAAATTCTGGTTCAGACATCTTGCTCTATCTGTGTTGATTAAATCCCTGGCTGTCATTTCTTCCTGTTCTTTCTTTTGGAGTGAACTTCTTCATTTTGTCATTTTGAATAAAGAAAAAGAATTAATAAGGTAAAAAAAAATTAAAATTAAAAAATTAAAAAGAACAACAGCAACACACACACAAATAAAATAAATGATGGTATATCCTAGGTATGCTTTGTTCTGTTTGTTGAAAGGAGCTGGATAGATTAGAGAAAAAAGGGAAGAAAAAAAAGGACAACACTTGAAAATTTGAAAAAATGAATACAGTGAAATAGAATGAAATGGCGGAAGTAAAATAGAATGAAAAATTTCCAAAAGGTCAAAAAATATAGTACGAAAAATTAAATAAAATATTAATAAAAATTGGAAGTAAAAACGTGTTTTCTCCTCTATATTTAAGAGAAGGAATGAAATAAAGAAAAAAAGGAAAATTGAATACAGGTACCAGCAAACAGACTGAAAAATGATTGAAATTACATCCTTTTCCCCTAGAAGTCAAACAAGAAGTGCTTTATAGTCCATACACTAAGCAGGCGGAGAGACTTGTGGTGTTCCTGAGGAGCATGATTGGCCCAGTTGGGTGGGGCTTAGTGTAACATCTCTGTTCTCCATTAGATGGTGCTCCTTAGCTTATTGGTGGATTCTTGTGGTGCTTGTAGGTGTGTATGTGCCATTGTGGGAGGGGTGAAAATGGTGGCCTCCTGCTAACCAGACTCTAGTATCGGAACTCTGCTCTCCCCATCAGCAATAGTGCACCTGTCCTTTGTCTCTGGCTTCCATCCACTCCTTGCTTTTACACTGTCCGTGACCAAGCCGTCAGGTTGCCAGGTGGCACCTCCCTCCTGAGTTTTATCCTAGATGTGGCTGTGTTTCCCAATCTCTCACTTCTGAGGGACTGCGACTTTGACCCACTCAGACCTTTTGTGGCAGGGTCTCACCAAGCAATAGCCAGGTGATGGTCTCTCCCAGGAACATTCACAGGACCATGCTGCTGCTGATGCCTAGAGACTGTGGCTGGGTGTCAGCCCACCCCAGAAAAAGTTCACGCAATCATGTAGTTGCAGCATTTCAGGGATTGTGGAAAATCACAACACACATCTGGCACCCGGCTTCACCCTTAACCACCTTGTTCTAGCACCAACGAATGTGATTGTTCTCTGGGGTCTGCTGGGATCTTTGCCTATGAGGTGGCCACACAGCCTCTACCAAATGTCCTCCCAGCAGAGGAAACACCTCTCCCTGTGTGGACTGAGGACCACCCAGACCTCACTCTGCTCCTGGGGATTCACTCTTCCCACCAGAGCACCACCAGGTATTGAGCTGCAGAGTTTCAGACTCTGTGATACCCCTGTTTACAGAGTATTAATGGAATTTAAACCCTCTTCTTTCTCCTTTCTCCCTTCTTTGGTTCAGTCCCTGCAGCTGTTTCCACTTTTCCATTTTCTCTCCAGCTGATTTTGGGGGGGGTGCTTTTCCTACACTCTTCCCTCATCTCCATCCTCTCTCCACAAGCAAAAACAGCTCCCTGCACTCCACGGCTTCTCTCTTCCCCAGATAACTTCTCCATGCCATGTACCTGCTGAGTTCTGTGGTTCAGATTGTGCAGATTTTTGTGTTAATCCTCAAATCAGTTTTCTAGGTGTGCAGGATGGTTTAGTGTTGATCTGGCTGTATTTCATGTATGCGAAATACAAAAAAAAACATGCTGTTCTTCCATCTTGGCTCTTCCTCTCTGTTGTTTTCTAATCTTCCTTTGAGAATCAGAAGCCAAAGTTTCTGAGTTTTAGTCTCAACTGTAGTTTAGTTACTGTGTGACCCTAGGGAACAGCCAAATGACCCCTTTTTGGGTTACATAACCTGTGAAATGACAGTTATTCATATGGAAGGAGAGTGCTTTGGAAGCTTTGGCTAGAGAAAGGGGTAGTGGACAGGAGTTCATGAGACAAATTCACGTGGCACCTAACTAAGCTCCTTGTTTCTCTAGAATATTTTTGGCTGCTATAATCAGATTTAACATGTTTTCATAAAGATCATTACTCTGGGTAGGGGATGCACAAATACTGGACAGAAAAAAAACCCTCATTTATATTATAATCATTTATAATGGAAATGCAGATTGAAACCAATCACTGGATATCAGCCACTGAAAAGCAAGCTTCAACCTTCCACTGGGTAACTGGATAAGTTCTATAGTACAAGATATTTATAGATAGAAATATTGAGGGGTGTGATTTATTTATTTACTTACTTATTTACTTATTTATTTTAATATGAAATTTATTGTCAAATTGTTTCCTTACAACACCCAGTGCTCATCCCAAAAGGTGCCCTCTTCAATACCCATCACCCACCCTCCCCTCCCTCCCATCCCCCACCAACCCTCAGTTTGTTCTCAGTTTTTAAGAGTCTCTTATGGTTTGGCTCCCTCCCTCTCTAACTTTTTATTTTTCTCCTTACCTTCCCCCATGGCCTTCTGTTAAGTTTCTCAGCATCCACATAAGAGTGAAAACATATGGTATCTGTCTTTCTCTGTATGGCTTATTTCACTTAGCACAACACTCTCCAGTTCCATCCATGTTGCTACAAAAGGACAGATTTCATTCTTTCTCATTGCCACATAGTATTCCATTGTGTATATAAAACACAATTTCTTTCTCTATTCATCAATTGATGGACATTTAGGCTCTTTCCATAATTTGGCTATTGTTGAAAGTGCTGCTATAAACATTGGGGTACACGTGCCCCTATGCATCAGCGCTCCTGTATCCCTTGGGTAAGTTCCTAGCAGTACTATTGCTGGGTTCTAGGGTAGATCTATTTTTAATTTTTTGAGGAACCTCCACACTGTTTTCCAGAGAAGCTGCACCAGTTTTCATTCTCACCAACAGTGCAAGAGGGTTCCCATTTCTCCACATCCTCCTCAGCATCTGTAGTCTCCTGATTTGTTCATTTTAGCCACTCTGACTAGTATGAGGTGATATCTGAGTGTGGTTTTGATTTGTATTTCCCTGAGGAGGAGCGACATTGAGCATCTTTACATTTGCCTGTTGGCCATCCGGATGTCTTCTTTAGAGAAGTGTCTATTCATGTTTTTTTGCCCATTTCTTCACTGGATTATTTGTTTTTTGGGTGTGGAGTTTGGTGAGCTCTTTATAGATTTTGGATACTAGCCCTTTTTATGATATGTCATTTGCAAATATCTTTTCCCATTCCATTGGTTGCCTTTTAGTTTTGTTGATTGTTTCCTTTGCTGTGCATAAGCTTTTTATCTTCATGAGGTCCCAATAGTTCATTTTTGCTTTTAATTCCCTTGCCTTTGGGGATGTGTCAAGTAAGAAATTGCTACAGCTAAGCTCAGAGAGGTTTTTTCCTGCTTTCTCCTCTAGGGTTTTGATGGTTTCCTGTCTCACATTCAGGTCCTTTATCCATTTTGAGTTTATTTTTGTGAATGGTGTGAGAAAGTGGTCTAGTTTCAACCTTCTGCATGTTGCTGTCCAGTTCTCCCAACACCATTTGTTAAAGAGACTTTTTCCATTGGATATTCTTTCCTGCTTTGTCAAAGATTAGTTGGCCATACTTTTGTGGGTCCAAATCTGGAGTCTCTATTCTATTCGATTGGTCTATGTGTCTGTTTTTGTGCCAATACCATGCTGTCTTGGTGATTACAGCTTTGTAGTAGAGGCTAAAGTCTGGGATTGTGATGCCTCCCACTTTGGTCTTCTTCTTCAATATTTCTTTGGCTATTCAGGGTCTTTTGTGGTTCCATACAAATTTTAGGATTGTTTCTTCTAGCTTCAAGAAGAATTCTGGTGCAATGTTGATTGGGATTGCACTGAATGTGTAGATATCTTTGAGTAGTATTGACATTTTAACAATATTTATTCCTCCAATCGATGAGCATGGAATGTTTTTCAATTTCTTTATATCTTCTTCAATTTCCTTCGTAAGCTTTCTATAGTTCTCAGGATACAGATCTTTTTACATCTTTGGTTAGGTTTATTCCTAGGTATTTTATGCTTCTTGGTTCAATTGTGAATGGGATCAGTTTCTTTATTTGTTTTTCTGTTGCTTCATTATTAGTGTATAAGAATGCAACTGATTTCTGTACATTGATTTTGTGTCCTGCGACTTTGCTGAATTCATGTATCAGTTCTAGAAGACTTTTGGTGTCGTCTATAGGGTTTTCCATATAGAGTATCATGCCATCTGAAAAAGTGAAAGCTTGACTTCATATATGCCAATATTGATGCCTTTGATTTCCTTTTGTTGTCTGATTTCTGATGCTAGAACTTCCAACACTATGTTAAACAACATGGTGAAAATGGACATCCTTGTCTTGTTCTTGATCCCAGGGGGAAAGCTCTCAGTTTTTCCCCATTGAGGATGATATTAGCTGTGGGCTTTTCATCAATCGCTTTTATGATGTTTAAGTATGTTCCTTCTATCCTGAATTTCTTGAGGGTTTTTATTAAAAAAGAATGGTGAATTTTGTCAAATGCTTTTTCTGCATCGATTGACAGGATCATATGGTTCTTATATTTTCTTTTATTAATGTGATGTATCACATTGATTGATTTGTGAGTGCTGAACCAGCCCTGCATCCCAGGAATGAATCTCACTTGATCATGGAGAATAACTCTTTTTTTATGCTGTTGAATTTGATTTGCTAGTATTTTATTGAGAATTTTTGCATCCATATTCATCAGGGATATTGGCCTGTATTTCTCTTGTTTTGCTAGGTGTCTGTCTGGTTTAGGAAGCAAAGTAATGCTGGCTTCATAGAATGAGTTTGGAAGTTTTTCTTCCCTTTCTATTTTTTGGAACAGCTTGAGAAGGATAGGTATTATCTCTGCTTTAAATGTCTGGTAGAATTCCCCAGGGAAGCTGTCTGGTCCTGGACACTTATTTGTTGGGAGATTTTTGATAACTGATTCAATTTCTTCTCTGGTTATGCGTCTGTTCAAGTTTTCTATTTCTTCCTGTCTGAGGTCTGGAAGTGTGTGGGTGCTTAGGAATTTGTCCATTTCTTCCAGGTTGTCCAGTTTGTTGGCATTTAATTTTTCTTAGTATTCCCTGATAATTGCTTGTATTTCTGAGGGATTGGTTGTCATAAGTCCATTTTCATTCATGATTTTATCTATTTGGTCATCTCCCTTTTCTTTTTGAGAATCCTGGCTAGACGTTTATCAACTTTATTTTTTCAAAAAACAACTCTTGGTTTCATTGATCTGCTCTACAGTTTTTTTAGATTCTGTATTGTTTATTTCTGCTCTGATCTTTATTAATTCTCTTCTTCTGCTGGGTTCAGGGTATCTTTGCTGTTCTGCTTCTAGTTCCTTTAGGTATGCTGTTAGATTGTGTATTGGGGATTTTTCTTGTCTCTTGAGATTGGCTTGGATAGCGATGTATTTTCCTTTCAGTACTGCTTTTGCTCGATCCCAAAGCTTTATTATTGTTGTCTTTTCATTTTCACTTTGTTCCATATATTTTTAAATTTCTTCTCTAATTGCCTGGTTGACCCATTCATTCTTTAGTTGGGTGTTCTTTAACCTCCATGCTTTTGGAGGTTTTCCAGACTTTTTCCTGTGGTTGATTTCAAGTTTCATAGCATTGTGGCCTGAAAGTGTGCATGGTATGATCTAAATTCTTTTATACTTATGATGGGTTGTTTTGTGACCCACTATGTGATCTATCTTTGAGAATGTTCCATGTGCACTCGAGAAGAAAGTATATTCTGTCACTTGGGATGCAGAATTCTAAATATATCTGTCAAGTCCATATGATCCAATGTGTCATTCAGGGCCCCTGTTTCTTTATTGATCCTGTGTCTAGATGATTATTCATTGTTGTAAGTGGAGTATTAAAGTCCCCTGCAATTACTATATTCTTATCAATAAGGTTGATTACGTTTGTGATTAATTGTTTTATATATTTGGGGGCTCCGGTATTCGGCGCATAGACATTTATAATTGTTAGCTCTTCCTGATGGATAGTCCCTGTAATTATTACATAATGCCCTTCTTCATATCTTGTTACAGCCTTTAATTTAAAGTCTAGTTTGTCTGATATAAGTATGGCTACTCCAGCTTTCTTTTGACTTCCAATAGCATGATAGTTCTCCATCCCCTCACTTTCAATCTGAAGGTGGCCTAGGTCTGAAATGAGTCTCTTGTAGACAGCAAATAGATGGGTATTGTTTTTTTTTTATCCATTCTGATACTCTATGTCTTTTGGTTGGAGCATTTAGTCCATTTAAATTCAGTGTTATTATTTAAAGATATGGGTTTAAAGTCATTGTGATGTCTGTAGGTTTCATGCTTGTAGTGATATCTCTGGTATTTTGTGGTCCTTGCAACATTTCACTCACAGAATCACCCTTAGGATCCCTTGTAGGGCTGGTTTAGTGGTGATGAATTCCTTCAGTTTTTGTTTGTTTGGGAAAACTTTTATCTCTCCTTCTATTCTGAATGACAGACTAGCTGGATAAAGGATTCTCAGCTGCATATTTTTTCTGTTCATCACATTGAACATTTCCTGCCATTCTTTTCTGGCCTGCCAAGTTTCAGTAAATAGGTCTGCCACTAGTCTTATGGGTTTCCCTTTGTAGGTTAGAGCCTGTTTATCCCTGGCTGCTTTCAGAATTTTCTCTTTATCCTTGTATTTTGCCAGTTTCACTATGATATGTCTTGCAGAAGATCGGTTCAAGTTAGGTCTGAAGGGAGTTCTCTGTGCCTCTTGGATTTCAATGCCTGTTTCCTTCCCCAGATCAGGGAAATTCTCAGCTATGATATGTTCAAGTACACCTTCAGCCCCTTTCTCTCTCTCTTCTGCTTCTGGAATTCCTATGATATGGATATTGTTCTGTTTGATTGCATCACTTTGTTCTCTCATTCTCCTCTCATACTCTTGGATTTTTTTATCTCTCTTTTTCTCAGCTTCCTCTTTTTCCATAATTTTATCTTCTAATTCACCTATTCTCTCCTCTGCCTCTTCAATGCATGTTATGACTGCCTCCATTTTATTTTGCACCTCATTTATAGCATTTTTTTAGCTCCTCATGACTATTTCTTAGTCCCTTGATCTCTGTAGCAATAGATTCTCTGCTGTCCTCTATGCTTTTTTCAAGCCCATCGATTAATTTTAAGACTTTTATTCTAAATTCTTGGTCTGTTATATTACTTAAATCATTTTTGATCAATCTGTTAGCTGTCACTACTACCTGAAGTTTCTTTTGAGGATAATTCTTCCATTTCATCATTTTGGGTGGTCCCTGCAGTAGCTCCAAACTGCAGGGCACATCCCCTGTGCTGTTGTGAGAAACTTGTGTTGGTGGGCCAGGCCACAGTCAGACCTGATGTCTGCCCCCAGCCCACCGCTGGGGCCAAAGTCAGACTGGTGGGTACCTTATCTTCCCCTCTCCTAGGGGCAGGGCTCACTGTGGAGTGGTGTGGCTCCTGTCTGGGCTACTTGCACACTGCCAAGCTTGTGGTGCTGCTTTTATGGGATCTGGCCAGGGGCCTATTAGCCGGGGTGGATCCACATGGTGCACAGGAGCAAGAGGGGCAGACATAGCTAGGTTTTCCCTCGGGGGTCCACTTCAGGAGGGGCCCTATAGCACCGGGAGGGAGGCAGGCCCATTGGAGAGATGAATCCACAGAAACAGCATTGGGCATTTACGCAGTGCAAGCAAGTTCAGTGATGGAATTGGTTTCCTTTGGAATTTCGGATGGGAGAGGGAAATGGCGCTTGTCAGTGCCTTTGTTCCCCCTCTAAGCTGAGCTCTGTCTTCCTGGGGCTCAACAACTCTCCCTCCCTCGCTGAGAGCAGACCTGTTCACTTTTAACATTCCAGATTTTAAGTCCTGCTGGCTGTTAGAACTCATGCAGTCTGGCCCCTTCCCTTTGAAAAGCCAGACTCGGGGGCTCTGCCTTGCCAGGCAGGCTGCCCCTCCACTGCCCTGGCTCCCTCCTGCCAGTCCATGCAGCACACACCGCCTCTCAGCCCTTCCTACCCTCTTTTTTGGGCCTCTTGTCTATGCTTGGCTCCGGAGAGTCCATTCTTCTAGTCTTCTGGTGGTTTTCTGGGTTATTTAGGCAGATGTGGGTGGAATCTAAGTGATCAGCAGGATGCAGTGAGCCCAGAGTCCTCCCGTGCCACCATCTTCTGAGTTTTGAAGGATGTGTTTAAAAATAACAGCAACAGTCCTTACCTTCTAGGCTTTCGTGTATAGCTGTATGCCATATTTTTTGTCTTTCTTGTTGAATTTTTTTTGCTGTTTGGGATCCCATAAATTTGAATTCCATTAAAATTTATTTTAAAGTATTTTCTGAGCTGTGACTGGTGCTATAGAACTGCATTGACCATTACCTAAAGATGTGGACTGCTTTTGGCCATTGACCTTTTAAATGTCATAATAGCTTGATTAAATATTTGATTTCTTATAAATGTGCTCTCTGACACTATATTTATAATCTTGAACTTTTAATTTTCTGACATTGTGCAATGTTCAATCAGGGGCAATTGTCATAATGAGATGATGTCATTTTCCAGTCTTAGCACAAAGTTTTTCATAGTTTAAATGGAAGTTCTTATCAGATATCAATCTAGAAAGGAAATTTTTGTATCAAAGACCAGAATAAAACAACAGCAGATTAAAAGAGATTTTTTTGCTGGATGGGCAATGAATACTACCCTGATAAAAGACTTGGTTTATATATTTAGTAAATTTATTTGATAATGATAAATATTAGCATGAAATAAGTTTATTTCATTAATAAATTTATTGAATACCTATTCTGTGCCAAACATTGTGCTGTGGGTTCTGATGTAATGTCATAAGATACAGGTAAGACAGACTAGTGTACGAGTATTTGTAATACAGGGTGTGTAGCAAAAGAATAAACAGGGAGAGCTGTGATTCCTGATCTAATATTTGGGAATCCCAGGGAAGACCTTGTGGAGTAAGTGATGTCCAATCTAGACTATCCATCATCAAGGTCTACCAACTCTACCCCCCCCCTAAAACACATCCTAAATTCAACCACTTCTCCCTATCTCCACTGTCTCACCCTTAGTACCAGTCATCATCACCTGCAGTAGTTATAAAGCTTGTCCCACTAAGTCACAAGCTCCAAGAGGATAAAAACTTTAGTCTGTTTCATTTGTTGAGAAATCCCGAACAGTGCCTGACATGTAGTGGGTGGTCAATACATAATCTTGAGTGAATAAATGGTCTGTATTCTTACACTGTTGGTCCACTACAATTCAGCAGCCAATGTGGTATTTTTAAAAGTGCAGGTGTGGGGCACCTGGGTGGCTCAGTCAGTTGAGCACCTGACTTCGGCTCAGGTCATCATGTCACAGTTCCATGAGTTCAAGCCCTACATGGGCTCACTGCTGTCAGTGAAGAGCCCACTTCAGATCCTCTGTCTCTGTTTCTTTGCCCCTCCCCTGCTTGTGCTTTCTCAAAAATAAATAAAACATTAAAAAAAGCACAATTGTTTTATCCTCCATTACTTCTCATTTCTCTCACCTTACCCTCTTTCTATATATTACAACAGTTCTGAAGTGGTTAGTTTTTCAGTCCTGGGAACATTCCCCTTTCTCATGTATCTTTTAGGCACACTCATTTTAATCCTAAAAGTACAGTTCAAATACTCTTGCCTCCATAGAGCTTGCAATCACATGAGGAAGATAGACATAAAACAAGTAAACAGATTCATAAAATAATCTCAAAAGTGATGAGTGACATGAAATAATGACACAGGTTAATTGAAAGCATAATTGGCTCTTAAGTAGACTTCTCTAAGAGGTGACATGTGAGCTTACCCCTCAGTCATTTGAAGGAGCCATACAAGCATAGTTCTGGGGAAAGAACATTCCAGGACAGAGGAAACAGAAAATGTGAAGACTCTGAAGGAAGGAATAGTTTTGCTTATTGAAAAAATTATGTGAGAATGGAACAAAATAAGTGAGAAGGATAGAGGTTGGCATAGGCCAAATCTTGGAGGGTCTTTTAATTATAGTAAGGAATTTGGGTTTAATTCTATGTGTGATTGAATGCTTTCAAGCTTTTCATCACATGTAGAATAAAACCCACATTCCTTACTATGGCCTACAAACCCTGCAAGATCTTCTTTTGTATCAACTTCTCTTCCTCCCCCCTCTGTGTTCAGCCATCTGGTGTTATTTCTGTTACTTAAACATGTCAAGCTTGTCCTTGCCTCAGGACCTTTGCACTTACTTTTCTCTATGTGGAGTGTACTTTCCCCAGATTTTCCCATGGCTGGCTACTTCTCATCACTCCAGATTCAGCCTAAAAATTATGTCCTTAGGGAAACTTTCCCTGGCTGTGTTAGTCTCCTAGGGCTGTCATGTCAAATTACCACAATTGAGTTAAAGCAACATAAAATTATTTTCATAATTCTGGAGGCTCAAAGTCCAAAATCTAGATGTCAGCAGGGAAGTCCTCCTGAAGGCTCTAGTAGAGAATCTTTCCTTTCCTTTTTCAGTTTCTGGTGGCTCCAGGTTTGTCGCAGTATCACTCCAATCTCTGCCTCCATGTTCACATGGCCTTCCTCTGGGTCCGTATGTTTGTATCTTCTCCTTCTTTGTTTCTTATAAGGAAGTTCATTTTTGGGTTTAGATCCCACATTAATCCAGGATGATTTTGTCTTGAGATATTTACCTAACTTATATCTGCAAAGGCTTATCCCAAATAAGGTCACATTCTGTGATTCTGGGTGGGCATATCTTTTGGGGGGCTACCATTCAATGCACTACACTCACCTTTCAATTCAAGTCCACCATCTAGGCACTCTCGAGTACATCACTTTGCTTGATTCATTATATAAATTATCTTGTTTATTTATTTTTCTTATTTATTGTCTTTCTCCCCTAGACTATAAACTCTATGAAGGCAGTCATCTCATTTGTCTTGTCCACTGTTATATCTCCGGTGCCAATCACATGGAAGAATTTCAGTACATATATGTTGAATGAGTGAATGAATGAATGAATGAAGGAATGCAAAATTGAAATATAAAGAACGAATGGTGTTGGTCACACAAAGAAGGATGGAGAATAAGGAAGCATATTTCCAGGGAGAATGGGCAAAGCTAATGGATGATAGAGAATATGGCGAACATATGATTTCCTGGAGAAGGGGGTGAGGGACTACCAGGACCCAAAGAGCCTTATAAGTCATGTTGACTGGTGTTTTCTAAAGTCCACCAGACTAGGTTACTCCAAGGTATCTGCCCTGAATAAATACAGGAGGGACTCTCTCTGGGCACACCCTTTCTCACATGGATCCTTACCTTTTCTGTGGCTCCTTAGCAATCTCTTTACCTATTGGAGCTGCAAGATGAGAAAGTTCTCTTTTGCTGGCCTCTGAAGGTGTTAATCTCACTGGGCTTCTTGTTGTCTCCCTACAGAGGCTATTTTAAAACTTCAGTGGTTTTGTCAAGGAAACCCAATGACCTCTCTCATTATTCCCAGAACATGATTCTATAACCAAATACAAAATGGAAGCCAGGAGGAGAGAATTTCCTACATGGAGTTTTGAGGAAATTCAGCTAGCTAAGGGATGTACAAAGGTTCATGATTCCCAGGTCTTAGAGTTTGAAGAATGAGAAGTAGCATAAATGAGGCTGGAGAGGTAATCAGGGGTCAGATTACATAGGAAGTTGTAAAATATGTTTACCCTTATCAAAAGTGTATAGGTCATGTGCAAAGTTGGGCAGATGTGGTACCTGTCTTCTGGCAGTTTTTAAAAAAAAAATTAAAAGTTTTTATTTATTTTTGAGACAAAGACAGAGCATGATCAGGGGAGGGGCAGAGAGAGACACAGAATCCAAAGCAGGCTCCAGGCTCTGAGCTGTCAGCACAGAGCCTGACAACCTGACATGGGGCTTGAACTCACAGACTGTGAGATCATGACCTGAGCTGAAGTCGGACGCTTACCTGACTGAGCCACCCAAACACCCCTGTCTTCTGGCAGTTTTATCTGAGATTTGTTTTCTGGGAAGTTTTGCATGGTAAGACTAAGACTGAACTTGATTAATAGTACCCTTTATCCTGTTTTTATTTGACCTAAAGATATGTGAGAATCAATAGTGCAGTTTAATGAATATTTATTGTGTACCTAGTAAGAACCAGGAATTTTCCCAATGTGCTATCTTAAATCATCACTAATTTGCTTTTAATTTTCATGCTCAATCTTTAAAAGCATCATGAGAATTTTGCTTTTTACTCTATAATATTGCTGAGTTTGTTTTGATACACAAATAATTTTGTCCCCTCTCTTCTCACTCTTTGAGTAAAATGAATACTCCAGGGAGATCCATATGCATCTTGTGGCTTCTTGCATCCCAAGTTTACTTCCTCCAGTTCTAGAATGTTCCTGGCCTTATAAAAACATCTGTCTTACACAGATGGGCCTCCTGGAGTCCAGAGAAATCCTGAAGCCGAGTCTATGTCATATACCTACTATGTGCCAAGCAAAGATTTGGACTCAGCTCTCCCAAGAGTTGTTTCCAATTCATCACAGCCACTCAGGTCTTGGGGACTTCTATAGAAAGCACAGGATTCAACCGTAGACTTCCATGAAGACATAAAGTATGATGCATGAAAAGATAGCTACCAGTACAGGATTGTTTATATGTGGTACACCCAATCAGTAATATTGGGCTGAGAAAACTGTTTTGTCCCCATAAATGTTTCTTTGGGGGGACAGCCCCAAACTTTCACAAATCACTGTGAGATGAAGTAAAAATATGACCAGTGTCTTGTTGGGTAAAATATTTTGCCCTTCACTCCAGGAAGTTGGTTTTAAATGGTCCATATACTTGAGCCTTTTCTCCAGCCTAAGGCAGTACTGTTTCACTTCTGTTTGGAATTACATTCCTTACCCTTTCTTCTCCTCCCAGGGCCAGGTCATGTCTCAGCACTTTATGGCTTCCTGATAGATCTTTTGTGATCCAGAAAGACAGCAGATTAAAGGAACAACAACGCTTTCTAGGCATCCACGAAGAGATGCTACTGAGCTAGGGGAAAGATGCATTTACTGTGGTGCCTTTATTTGCATGCCAAGCCCAGTGGCCAGTGGTGAGGGGGTGGTGAGGGGTAGAGATGAGTGGCAGGGCTATTTGATGGCCTCTTCAGAGCAATACAGAAATATAGTGGTAAGTGGTTCAGGCCCAGGGTTTGGAGAAGAGAAGTGGGTATTTCTGGCCTCTCACAGCTATGCTCTTGTTTTGTTAAGCCTGTGTGCCCCCTTTCCACATCACCAGTATGCTTGAGAATTCTTTTAGCTTTGCCTGGCAAGGGCTTGCCATTTCTGGATTTAAATAGATTTGAATAGAATCTAACAGGGGCAGTTGCATTTCTTTACTTTGGAGAGCTATATCTTCCTTTCGCGGGTTAAAAAAAAATGCACATGAAAAAGCCCTAACTTCATTATGGTTTGGTCACAGCAGGGAATTTATAGCAAGAGCCCAGCTGTTTGCAGCTCATGCCAGAGTTTTTGATCCTAACATAATTGAGCTCACATTTTTGAATGGGGAAATAATATTCAGAGGAGCCGACTTCGGAATTTTCAGGTTTCCAGGCCAAGCAACGGGTTCCTGAATCTATTTTGGGCTGTTTTTCCCTTGTACCTTTTCCTCTTCACCCTTAGAGCTCTGCTTCTTTCATGGAACTAGGCCTATGTCTGTGCAAATCTCTTTCTGTGCATGTGGGGGATAAGCTTAGGAATCCCCGGGTTTTACACCAATGGGTTAACAAGGCATAAAGAAATACAAAGTCATAAAATGTCATACCCGAGTTTGGGTAAACCAGATCGACACTCCAAGAATAGGGGGGTGCAAAGACACCTCAAGAATAAGGAGGCACAAAAGTGCCAGGATTAGGGAGGTGTAAAAGCACCCCCAAATAGAGAGGGGGTGCAGAGCCCCCAAAATAGAGAGAGAGAGAGAGAGAGAGAGGCAAAGGCCTTAAATAGAAATGGCACAAAGGTGCCCAATACACAGGAATAACAAGATTAAATATTCAGGGTGAAAGCACCCCAAATTTAGTATTCTAGCAGAAAGCTGCTTTCACAGGAAAATAGGGCCATGTTGGGTAAATTGGCCAATTGGACTATGGACTGCTGCACTGCAGGCAAAGCAGCACAGAGCAGAGATGGTTAACAGAGGAAAAGGTGCCTTGTTAATCCTGAAGTTATTTCCCCTATCTGCCTTATCTCCTAGGCTAGCTAAAATAAACAGGCACGACTCGTCCTGTCTGCTGTTAACAACCATCTAACCCATCTGCCCTGCACTCGGATTTTGTTTTATATTGACCCAAACTCCAAACACTGTATATCTTCAAAACCCTCCTTTTTCACTCACGTCCCCAAGCTAATCTTCACAGTTTCTTTGTCTCTTTGTTCACACCAATCATGTTTGTAAGCCTTCTGATTTGAATAAATACGGGGCAAGGACCCTTATTCGGGGCGCTTGTCTTTTTCTGAGCATTAGCCATCTCTCATGTTAATCCTGCATCCGCTGTTTTGCTGCCCAAAAGAGAACTTTAGACGTAGAGTCTACGACATGTGCACACACTGTTCTAGCTATCTTTTTGATGGAAAAATAATCCCCATGATTTTATACCTTAACTCTTGCTTTGACTACTTAAAATTCTTTTTTATTAATTGGGCTTCCACACATGCAAGCAATACCAAGTATAACTCATTTCTTGGGCACAGGCCAGACATTGTGCTAAGGGCTTTATATGCATTATTTCTTTTTATCCTTCCAACAGCCATCTGAAGAAAGCTCTGTTATTGCTCCCATTTTGCAGATGAGGTATCTGAGGCTCAAAGAGGCAAACTAACTTCTCAGGGACCCACAGTAGTAGAGTTGGGCTTCAAGTACAGGTTGTTTGGATCCAGAGCCAGTAGTTTCAACCATGCTGCCATATTGATCTGACCACTTGAAACTGCCTACTAAGTGCTAAGTTCTATGGGGAATAATAAGGGCAAAAAGACATAGTTCTTGTCCCCACAGAGCCTAAGTTGGAGCATAGCATAGAGTCAGGACCTCACTTCTACCAACTTTATGAAGTTCTTGTTAGGGTCAGATGAAATGGCATGTAAAAGCACTTGGTTCAAGGTAGAGTGGTATATGGATGCTAGTTATTGGTATTATACCAGCAACAGCCCAATCCTGGGCCAGTTACCTGCATGTCTGTCAGGGCAGGTATAGGAGAGTGGTGCAGTACAAATCGTTAACAACATACACTTTATTATTATTTTTTAAATTTTTAAAATGTTTTTTATTTATTTTTGAGACAGAGAGAGACAGAACATAAGCAAGGGAGGGACAGAGAGAGAGACACACACACAGAATCTGAAACAAGCTCCAGGCTCTGAGCTGTCAGCACAGAGCCCGACGCAGGGCTCTAATTCACAGACTGTGAGATCATGACCTGAGCTGAAGTAGGATGCCTAACCAACTGAACCACCCAGGTGCCCCAGAAACATACACTTTAGAATCTCTTGTTGAATATGGAACTTCTGTGTATCCTGGTTAGTCTGGCATTTTACACTTTCAATTTGACCGGGAAAATAATAATGATCGTTAGTAAGCACCCCTATAGCTCTTATTATATAGCAGGCACTGTTCTAAGGACTTTACAAATATTAACTTATTTACTTTTTTTGAAGGATTGTATGTTAATATCACGTCCTAGATACCTCACTTAGTGTACCCTTCTCCATCAGTGACTAAGTCCTATTGATTCTAGTTCTTAAATATCTTTTAGACTTACCCCCTCTTCTCCATCTTCACTGCCTTTGCCATTGTTTTAATTCATGTATACATCATCTCTCCCCTCCAGGACCATAGCAACAGCCTTCCTGGGCATTGCCATTACTACACTGAACCTCTCAACCTTCCCAAGAGAAGAGAGGGCTTCCTTTAATTGTTGCTATTCTTGCTGGTTTGCTTTCTCTCTGTTATTCTAGTGTGCTTAATAGAGCCATTTCTCCTCTTTTAAACTGCCAATGCAGTTTAATCCTTAAGACTTTGCTTTCTGCTTTTCCTGATTATATGGAAGGGGTTTACTAATGATTGGGAGGTAATCATGTAGGTTGGAACTCTGTGTGCTGTGAATTATTTCCCCTGTAGCAGCTCTGTAGTGATTCCTGGGTTTGCCATGCTTCGTCACAGTTCTTTCTTCCAAAGTGGGGCTCAGGGCTGCATTTAGCTTGCACTGGTAGGGTCCAGGGAAGTTTCAGTTTCTGTCCATTTGTTAGCCTATCCCTGCTGCTCTATAAAGGGGAGATGGGGCATGAAGAAACAATACTCATTGTGGATGAGACTTAGCTTTTCCTCAAAAGGGCCCAGTGAATAATGAATCAGGCTATGAATATCCTGGAACACTAAACTCAATGCCACTGTCAGCTTCCCCCAAATCGCAGTCATTTCCAGGTAATGGCTCAGTCTAAGCATGGTTCTCCAAGCCTCCAAATGGAGAGGGGAAATCATCCCCAACATCCAGAGCACAATTTTGCCACAGAGATTTATTTTCACATTGATTTGGAACATAAATACTGTAAGTATCCTCCACTCTGTTAGCCTTTTTTTTTTTTTTCAGAGCCATAGTTAATGGGCTAACTTTCTAGCTTGGCACTTTACCAAGTTGATAGAACTATTTATTGAAACCCATGGAGATTGGACAATTTAGTCTAATGGTCAGTTGCAACCCTTGATGTAAGTAATTTCCAGCAATACTGTATGCATCAAATGTCCAACCTGCCAGTGGTTATCAACATCCATTATACTTTTGGGTGGCTTGAACCTGTCAGATTTAGCAATTAGGCCATCTCTACTTGCCAGAGGAAATTGTTTTTCCCTAACTGATATTTGTTTTGTGGTTGTGCAGATAAGTCAAAATGTGTGGCACATTCCTAGCTGGGGATTGAGTCTTTTTGAAAGATAAGGAGCAAGAGCTGAAGTTCAAGAGGCTAAGAGGAACCTTAAGACAGTCTCTGAGAAAATGTCATTCCAGTGTATTTTTATAAAAGTAGCTTAATTATCACTGGTGCTCTCCAGTGAGGGATTTCATTTGATGTTTCACCCAGGTGGGACCACATGTCTCTACGGAGCCCCAGCTAAGCCAGAGCATTCAAGTTTGATTAGAAATGTGAGCTCTCTTGGATTTGTCAGAAAGCACATCAGGGGCACTCTTGGGGCTTTGCGATTTTGTACACTTTCAAAAGCAAGATGAAGAGGATAAAAGAGGGGAAAAGTTCAATAGAAACCAGTAACCCTCCTCTATGCTGTTTGCTTCTGGTCTCCTGAATTTTTTGGTTTTGTGACTTTCAATTTCCATTTTCATGTTACTTTCTACCTTTGTGTTTTTGCACATTCCAGTAACCTCATCTGCTGTGCCCTCTTTCTCCCTTTAACCAGTTTTCATACAACCATCACCTTGAAGACCTGGCTTGAAAACCCCTTACAGAGAGACCTTCCAGAGTAAGTTTACCCATTCTGATCATGCATTTACTCAAGGTCCTCTTATTCCTATGTCATGATTTCATATTTATTGATGCATTGCTTTTATGCTGTTTTTAAAATTTTGCACTTTCTATTTTTATTTTTCCTAAATACAAAAGGAATATGAGTGCAACTCAGAAAACAGAAAACACATTTGAGGCACAAACAAGAAAACCAAAAATGACCCAAAGTCCTGCCACCCACAGATAACATTTGGTGTATGTCATTCATTCATTCATTTGTTCATTCAGCAAGGATTTATTGAGCAAGGATTTTTTTGGCTCTCTTGTAAGTTTTAGAGATGTAATAGCAAACAGGATCACTGTCTATCTCCTTGGAGCTTGGACTCTAACGAACATTTTCCCATCATCACAAATTAAATATGCAGTTACAAATTGTGTTAAAGGTCATGAAGAAATAGCAGTGTGTTGTGAGAGTGTGTGGGAGAGGGGACTGATATGGGTCTAGACATAAAAGAATGGTTTCCTTAGGAATTGACATTTGAGATGAAATCTGAAAGATAATCAGGAAGTAGGCCAAGGAGGTTTGAGTGATGGGAGATTGGGGAGGGGAGAGGTGGGTGAGATGGAAAGATCTTTTCAAGCTGAGGTGATAGCATGTGGGAAAAGCAAAATATCAGTGACTAGGGGGAATATGGGATGCTCTAGGATGGAGTGGGCAAACTAGACTTGCCATAACATTACCTGTTTTTATAAATAAAGTTTTATCTGAAGACAGTATGCCCATTCATACACATACTGTCTATGGTTGCTTTTGTCCTACAACTGTGGAGTTGAATGGTTCCAATAGATATTGTATGGCCTCTTGTAAAGTCTAACATATTTTTTATCTGTCCCTTTACGGAAAATGTTTGCCAACTCCTGTTCTGGGACCTAAAAGAAGGCTAAAATGACAGGAAAGGAGGAATGCAGGCGATGATGAGGCTGAATCTAAGGCAAGGACCAGATAAAACCTGCAGGTTAAGGGTTTTAAACTTTGTTCTAAGAACAATGGAAAAATAATGAACCATTTAAAGCAGGGGCTTGAAAA
Source organism: Herpailurus yagouaroundi (assembly GCF_014898765.1). Lineage (NCBI taxonomy): Eukaryota > Metazoa > Chordata > Mammalia > Carnivora > Felidae > Herpailurus > Herpailurus yagouaroundi. Next base: position 1,047,704 of record NW_024420231.1, on the reverse strand, counting down.
GGCCTGTCCTTCTAACAACATACTTGTTTTTAATAGTTTGGTTTCCAATTTGGCAGTTCACTTTGTATATTTTTCTCATTCTTCAGTTATATAATCTTTAATGGTGTGTCTATTGTTTCATAATATGGATGCTGAAATTATGTGTACTCAGCAGTGAACATCCTGTGCATATTGTTGCTAATTTCCTCATAATTTCTTAGAAATGGAAATGTTAGGTCAATGGGTATGTGCATCTTAAAGGCTTTTGCTTATCCTGTATTTCCATTGCTCCAGAATTTATGTTTATTATGAGCAGCAAGGTATGAGAGTACTTGGTTTCCCCACTCTAGTTAGACATGTAATATATTTGCCAATTTACACAAGAAAAGATATATTTTAGCATTGCTTTTATATGCATTTCTGTGATCATTAGAGAGGTTAATATTTATTTCCCATAAATGTTGCATTTCTTCTTTTGTGAAATGCTTATTAATGTAATTTGCTTATTTTTCTATTAGGATATTTATCTTTTATTATTGATTTTTATGAGCTTATTACAAATTGGGTATATTAACTCTTTGACATCCATATTGTAAATATTTTTTTCAAGCTTGTCTTTTGCCTTTACATTTTATTTATGGTATTTTGAAGAGAATTTATAAATACTGATTTAGTTAATAAGTCATTTTTTCTTTTGGATTTTCTGCTCTTGGGGTTATGTTTGGAAGCACTTTCTCCATGCTGAGACTACGTAACATGCATATATACTTTCTACTAATTTTAATCTAGTTTCTCTTCATATTTTAATATTTAATTCATTTGGTATTTATTTTGGTAGTGGTGTGAGATCGAGAGCTAACAGGGTTTTAGAGGGGAAACTCTTTTCAGGGAAGAAGCGATATCTCTTAGAAAAATTGGGAACTCTGATTAGGAATCTCAAACACTGTATCTGGAAGAAAAATGGTTTTTGGATGAAGGCAGACATTTGAGATATTTCAAAACAAAACAAGTTTATTTAGTGTAGAACAGAATTCTTAAAAAAAGTTTTTAATGTTTATTTAGTTTTGAAAGAGACAGAGTGTGAGCAGGGTAGGGGCAGAGAGAGAGAGAGGGAGACATACAATCCAAGCAGGCCCAGGCTTCGAGCTGTCAGCACAGAGCCCCATACGGGGCTTGAACTCAGGGACCACAGATCATGACCTAAGCCAAAGTTGGCTGCTCAACCGACTGAGCCACCCAGGTGCCCCAAGAATTCTTATGTATGTTTTCTGAAAAAATTACTTTCCTACTCCAAAGTTGGTTTCCCCAACCACTTCCACAACTAAACACCTATTGCCCTAAAACCTCAAGTTTCATTACATCAAGGACTCTTTAAATGCCTTTTTTTGTGTGTGTGTGGAAGGAATTTATGCACTCTTTTGCTCTTTTATCTTGTGTGCATTATGAGGCATGCCTTTCTAAATAGAGCTGTTTTGTGACTTTTATTTATTCTTAGAGGGGACTCACTGTCAACCACCACAAGAAGAAACTGAAGTCTGAATTCATAGACATCATGATGCCATCTTAAAACATGAATCATGTGGTTTAGAGTTTTCACATAAGCCTTTTTAGTTCTATTATATCTCTAAGTCCTATCGATGTCTATGTGGATATTGCCATGTATTATATATGTGCTTTATTTTTTTTTAAATTTATTTTTGAGAGAGAGAGAGAGAGAGCACATGAGCAGGAGGGGCACAGAGAGAAGGAGACCAGAGATCTGAAGTGGGCTCTGTGCTGCCAGCAGAGAGCCTGATGTGGGGCTTGAACCCATGATCCATGAGATCATGACCTGAGCTAAAGTTGGATGCTTAACCAACTGAGCCACCCAGGTGCCTTTGTGTGTGTGCTTTTATTGTAAGCCATCTAGAATCTCTTTAGATGTAGGCAGTGTATAAATTAATTTAAAACCTTAAAACAAATGAAAGTAATTTGCATAAATGTTAATGGGAGTTTTATAGCCATTAAAAAGCTGGAAACAACTAAATAGTGAGAGGTGGGTAGTTAAACAAAACCATGCATGTTAATGAGATGGAATCTCATGATATTAATCCCATGTATTAAAAATAACAAATATGGGACCGTATTGATATATGGACAGTTGTATTTTAAGTAATATTAAATGAAAAATGCAGAATAAACATAATAAGTACACACATAAATATATGACAATATATGAATACATATGACACTAATAAGAATATAATTTGGATTGATTCCATAGCTAAATGTAGCATTGTTAGAGTTTTGGGGATAGGGTATTTCAAATCATATTTATAAAACACATTTTTGGGGGCTCCTGGGTGGCTCAGTCGGTTAAGTGTCCGACTTGAGCTCAGGTCATGATCTCATGGTTCATGGGGTCCAGTCCCACGTCGGGCTCTGTGCTGATAGCTCAAAGCCTGGAGCCTGCCTCAGATTCTGTTTCTCCCCCTCTCTGCCCCTCCACTCATGCTCTGCCTCTCTCAAAAATAAATAAACATTAACAAAAATAAAAGATAAAAAACATATTTTTTTTAGGCAGAAAGGAGCTGCTCCCTTGATAGTCACTGTTGTACTTTGGGTCTAGGAAGGGGTCTCAAGGATATTTCTAGGTGGTCTGGAAGAAGACCCTTGACATTTTCCCAGGAGGGCTTGTAGTTCTCTGTGTTCAGGAAGTGCATCATGGGCTGCCATTTGGAAAGGATCCCAATCAGTATCTTGTCATCATCAGCTGGGAATGAGGAGGCCAATTTAGTGGAAAGCTTGGGAAGAATGCTGAGGGAAAAGCAAAGGTAGCAGAATTGGCTCTGGTGGGAGCTGTGCAATTAGAAATGAAGTCTAAACTGAAGCATGGCAAATCCCATCCAGTCTGGCAGGTGCAGGGAATATGGTCTAGGAGTGTCCAGCACATTCTACTACAGAAGTGCAGGGTAGATAAAGAGAAACTTCAGATGTAGATCAGGTAAATCCAGGGGACACTCTTAGACTAGGAGAGTGGCAGAACCAGGGCCAACCTATGGGAAGTGGTGCCAACAGCAAATGATACGGGTATCTGGAACCTACAAATTGGCTGAAATATAGGGCAAAGCCTTCCCTATCACTGGACACCAAAACTCTGAGGAGAATGGAAATGCCGAGTGCCCAATAGAAGTGGGCAGAGGGGGGCCAGAAAAATTTTTTCTCTCTTCCAGAGGTGTTTGTTGGTGTGGTAGTTTTAATTATATGTGCTCAAATTCTTTGACATTCCTCACTTCAAGAGATGGAGCTAAATTTACTTCCCTTGAATGTGGCTGGTGTCTTGCTCCCAATGAACAGTAATGATGGAGTATCACTTCCAAGATCAGGTTATGAAAAGATTTGTGGCTTTCGTCTTGGGGACTCTCCTAGACCACTTACTCTGGGGGAATCCAGCTGTTATGTCATTGAAAAGTCTTGTGGAGAGTCCCCTGTTGGGAGGAACTGAAGCCTCCTTCCAGAAGCCACAAGTGTGAACTTCTCCAACTCCCTCAGATGACTGCAGCCTTGGCCTACAGCTGCAAAGTCCTCACAGACCCTGAACCAGAATCATTCCGCTAAGCTGGTGCTCCAGGATTCCTGACCCTCAGAAATTGGGATATGTTTGTTTAAGCTGCTAAGATTTTGGATTATTTGTTTTGGAGCAGTAGATAATTATTAATAGAGTGGTGGCCTGGTACCTAATTATAGAGTGAAAAAGTCTTGCACATTGTCCTAGTGATAGAGAACAGCCAAGATTGAATGGGGCAGTGTGGTGGTAGCTGAATGCTTATTCCAAACATTTGGGATGGGGCTGAGATGGGGCAACCACTGACATTCCTGGATGGTAAGTGTTCAGTGAGATGCTGTTTTGTGTATGCTGATGAGAGGTATCTATTTTTCTTCTCTGTGTGGAGAAGTGGTGCAGGAAACATCTCAGCTGGTTGGTCTTCCAGTACCAGGGCCAGTAACTCCAAAATGTGTTGTGATGCTCAGTGCTGAGTGAGGAACTGTGGTTGGGGCTGCAGGGAACAGAGGGAGAGTGCTGTTGAGCCAAAAGTGAAAGTCCAGAACAGACTGTTAAATGAGGGAGACTAAGGGAGTTGAATCTGGAGGCAAAGCTGAGCAAAAGGACCAAGAATATGAAGAACAGAGTGACCCAGCAAGAGGTGGATTGGCCTGTATTCCTTCCACAGATGTGGTGGCAGATTGCACATGCAGTAGCACACACCAGGAACAAGGATCTTACATTCCTGACTCAAGGTTATATGGGTGAACTAGATCCATTTGGGCCAGGCAAGTTGGGAAATGGAACTTGGCTCTTCTTTCAATGATTTGAAGAGAGTTGGGGGTGGTTGTTGAGTTTTGGTTGATAGTCCATTTCTATTTCACTCCTCCTCTTCAAACATTGTTTATTCACTGGACTTAGGAGAAATGAGGATCTATAATAGGGGCTCCATTGGTTGCATTGTTTCCTGCAACATTAGAAATACGTCACATGTAGCTAAGCTATCCTTGGCTCTGGCTACTGTTGAGGCTCTGATGGCCCTTCCTGAGAAACTTACATCTGGATATGTTAAATATCTCTAGGGCCTAGCAGCTGGTGCTAAAATACGTGTTCAAGTGTTTGCTAATTCTATCGACTGAATGCTGCATAGCCTTCTCAGCAGAATGACATTTCACAGCTTTCAGCTGCCATAAATCATTGACCTCAAGAGCCTCAGGGTTCAGTACCTAATCCATCAGGCTAGCCAGGCACTTGAGGCACACTTTAAGACCTCAAATAGAAATAGACCCAAAGACATACTGTCCCCCAAAGCCATTCCATTCCAGAATGATTAAATGCCTGTGCCCCGAGAGGTTTTCTATGATAGTTTAGAAGATTGTCATAAATATACCCAAACATTTTTTTTTTTTTTGCGTGTGTGTTCAGGCAGCAAAATCTTGATGGAGATGAATTTGTGCCATTGCAACTTTCTGGGGGTATCTCTGAGATGCAAACTCTTTGTTTTAGCTGAAATGCATTTGGACATTAAATCCCTCCCCAGCGGAGGGATTTGCAGCGCTGAGTCAAAAGCTTATATTTGAAAATAACTGTACTTTGTGTTTTAGGTGAATTTTCCATTAAGGAGATGCAGAGCAAACTAGGAGAAGTGAGCCAATTGGCACCTTTAGCTCATCTTGCTCTTGGTTCCATTCCTAGCTAAGCTCTTCATGTACATTCACTGCTATAAAACAGCCCTATATTCCTTCTGGCATAGTTGGATAATGTAGCCAATCTCTGAAATGAAAATTGTTTTGTAATTTGTCTCTAAGGTTAAAGTTCAATTAAATATACTGGATAAGTGGATTTGTACAGTCAGCATACAAGGTTATATGGGATGGCAAACATGGCTAATTAATCACCAAGAAATTAATATTCTTAATATATATAGAATCATCATAGGTATTGTATTTCTGAGCTCCCTTTGTATCTAGGTGATGCCATATGACTAATACTTGCTGATGGAATTTGACCAGAAGTGATTTGGTCACTTTTAGAAGAAGCTGTTCATTCTAAACTCTCTCTTTCCATTTCAGACAACAATACTGATCTTGGCATTAAGTGTGTTGAAGATGGAAGAGTCAAAAAATTTAAGGTGCCTGGGTCCTTATATTTCCATCTGGAAAGTCACCTACTGACTGGGATCATCCATATTGGACTGTTAGGTGAACAAGAAGTATATTTCTATTGTGTTGAGCCACTAGGTTTATTTATTACAACAGATATCATTGTCTTAATATACCTGGAGTGTTGAGATACTTGGGTAAAATGTGCTTTATAGGGTTATGATTAGATAAGTTGTATCCTTGGCTAAACTGAATTTTTAAACTGAATGTCAATAAGATGTATACAACTCTGTCCTGAATATTTTCACTGCTACCTCCTCATCCTAGTTCATTAATTTATTCCCCAAAAATATATGGAGGGCTTACAATGTGTCAGGTACCATGCTAGGTAGGCACTGGGGATACAATAGTGATCAAAACAGACATAGTCCATACTCTCATGAACCTTAAAGTCTATAGAGGAGAGATGATGAATTCTTGAACTAAGACAATAGAAGTGGTACTGGAGAAGAGGGGATAGATTAGAACAGTGATGCTGAAAGCTTTATCCTTGGGCCATTGGGCTCCTAATCACCTGGTGAGCTTATAAAAATATAGACTTCAGATATTGTCCCTATGAAATCTGAGTTGGTAGGACTGGAATGGAGTCCAAGCAATTGCATTTTTTTTAAAAAAAAGTTTATTTCTTTATTGAAAGAGAGAGAGAGAGAGAGAGAGAGAGAGAAACTGTGGGTTGAGGAGGGACATAGAGAGATGGAGAGAGAGAATCCCAAGCACATTCCATGCTGTCACCATGGAGCCTAACATGGGGTTCAGTCCCACAAATGGTGAGATCGTTACCTGAGCTGAAATCCAGAATCTGAAGCTTAACCAGCTGAGCCACCAGGGGCCCCCACGCAATTGCATTTTTAACAGTATCTTCCCAGGTGATTGTGGTGCAGAATTTCTTTCAAGGTGCGGGGAAGAAAAGGAGAGAGGGAGAGGGGTGGGAGAAAAAGGAGGGAGAGGGAGGAAGAGAGAAAGAGAGACTGAGATTTAGAAGGTAGAGTTGACAGGACTTCTTGGAAATGGTAGCTGAAAGAGAGGGAACACTCTAAGGTGACTCCCAGCTTTCTGACATGAACCATTGGGTTGGGGTATTGGTCTGTGCTTGGGATAGGCAATATAAGAAGAGGGGCAGGCTTCTGACATGAACCATTGGGTTGAGGTATTGGTCTGTGCTTGGGATAGAATATCCCAATATAAGAAGAGGGGCAGGCTTCTCTTGAGGTGGATATATATAAGTTCAGCTTTAGACTTAATGAGTGTGAAGCACCCATGCATTATCCAGGTGGAGATGCAGTATGTTTGGCATGTATGCTGGGAGTAGAAAGCGAGATTGTTGGAAAAATAGGAGACCAGCAGAACTGAGCCTGACAACTGTTAGGTATGAATTGAGATGCAGTCCCTGCTTTCAAGGAGCTCACAGTCAAGTGATCTCAAGGAGTACTGGGTGGCTCAGTGCTATTCCATCTCTCTACTATATAAAAAAATATTTTGGGTTGCTGAATACAACTGAAACAGTGGGGTGAATTTAACAAAAAAAAAAAATTCGGCCCTGGCTCTTTAAACCTAGCCATGAACACAGCACTTTTCCTATTCATTCATCCAGGCCCAATTCCACCTTCCCATTGTTGTCTCTGACATCCCACTGTCATATTATTACTGGCTTTCCATTTTCTGGCATTGCTCTTTTTTCTAAATTATGTATTCATCTTCATAGGTTTTACTGATCTTTCCTAGATTCTCTTGGCTTAAAAGGAACAGCTCCCCACCTAATTCTCAGCTCTACCCGCTCCTTGGAATATGGCATCTCTTGATGTTTTGGGTGACAGGGTCTACTAGCAAAGGTTTCCCTGGACCCCTGTAGGGCAGATGGAGTCAGACAGAGATCATATATGTGAAAGTACTCCACACATGTAAGCTAGTATTCTGACTTGTTTGGTAAGTAAAGCAAGGTTCCAAATGATCCTGCAAAGGGACTTATAAAAGGCCAAAGTGCTCAGAATTCTGTTCTTTCAGTTCTTCATGCCTTTCTGTCATCTCTGAAAATTTTCCTGAAAAGCAAACTCATGTCAGTGAATTCACAAAGCTATGGAAAAGCTTGATGAAAACCAGTGGAGAAATCTCCAAAGAGAACAATTCAGTGATTTCCTATCCAAACCAAGTTCAAATTTGAAATTTTCCTCCGGCCTCACTTGTGGCTAAAATCATTTCATATCTAACATACCAAGGTTTGGGCATAATTACTTGGGCAGATCTAAATTTTCTGTATCTAGCACTTTAAGCATTGAGGCTGTCAGCTTGAAAAAACCCAGTTAGAGTTTGGGGTACTTTCTGATTGGGGTCAACATTGAACTCCAGTGAGTGATTTAGATAAAATAACACTATTAAGCTCAGGGAGAAGGGAAGCAACTTTTCTTGAACTCTTATGTGCTAGGTATTATATTATGGACTGTGTATTGATGTTATTTTATTTAACTCACACAACAAGCTTATTACCTTCTACATGTTGATGTCAAATCAGGCCCAGAGAGGTGAATAACTCTGCTCCAGGACACACAGTTTATTAGCAGTAGATTAGGTATTTGACTGGCCTATTGATTTCAGAGCCTATGTGTACTTTATATTAGTTTAGCGCCTCAAAAATTCAGTCATTTGTAATTTAGGTACTGACTCTACTATTGTACCTGATTTTTTCTTTTAATTATCTTTTCTTTCCTTCTTTTATTTTCTTTCTTTTTTATTTACTATTTTAGCCTCCTTAAGCAAAGATATCTTGAAAATCATGGTGTGTGTGTGTGTGTGTACATATATTATTCATCTGGGTGTCACCTCACATCAAGTCCTATATTACTTATGGAACACATACCATTCTTTGGAAACATTGCACATCCATCAGTGGAGGAGTAAAGGGGAGGCTGGTAGGTGCTTGAGTCACTGCATTTCCACCAGCCTTCCCCAAAGCAACCTCAATTTTAAAAAAATCAATACATACAAAGAAAATATCAGCTAAATATGTGTATGAAGCTTTCAGGCTGTTGGAGCCTTCAGGCTCCAATTTTTAGGAGAGGCAAAAATGAGTACATATTATAATCCAGTGATTACCAAGTTTTTAATGTCATAGGACACAAGGAAAATATTGGTAGGGTACAGTGAGGTCAATGGGTTAGGTTGCTCCCAGCTCCAGGCTCCATCCAGCAGTCATGGGAGTGGATGGGACTGATATCTCAGCAAAACCATAACACTTTTGTGGCACACCTAGTCCCTATAACTCGTAGGGTTGGGGAGTTCTGCTATAATCTACTATTGGAATAATTGACTTTTAGGAAGGAAAATAATGCACGTTGATATAATCCAGTTAAGTACTGGGCATGTGTCCTTATTTTGTCCTTATTTTTGTTTCATTCTGCTGACCCATCCTTGTCAGTTGATTATGTCACTCAGCACTCAGACAAATGCATCTTTACTTTAGGATGTGTCTTAGTGCTCCTCATTCTTCTTATATTCTTTTATTAAAGAAATTATGGAGATGGCATACTGATTCATTCAGGGTCTTAAGGTTAATATGATTAATAATTATATATATATAATATAATTAATATAAAATTAATATAACGACATTTCAATAATTAAAATAGATTACTAGCAAAAGGTGTTTAAGACTAGCATACATTGATACCCAAGACATTATTACTTAAGCAGTCTTTGCTCTTACCCCATACCTGATACCCCATACCTTGTGTCCCTTTTTAAGCCTAAATTCTACCACCAATGTATATATAGTATACACTCATTCAAGTTGTTTGTGCCTTCCTCATTGCTTTGGGCCCCTGGAGATCAGTTTTAGTTTCAGAATTCAAGATGTATAGACATACACCTCACAGTCTAAGCTTCCAGTTGACTTTTGTTGGGGATCTCTTTCCTATATAGAACATTAACCACCATGACCTACTACCCTAACCCATTTTGCTCTGTCTTGTAGACTTCCATGATCTGGAAACACCTAATAAGCACTGTATTACAACTCAGGACACAATTGGCTATGGTTCAGTTAACTGTTGCAGTGGTATAAGCCTGGCAAGGGCAAAAACCTGGGACTAGATCTAAACATTGATTGTGTGACCACTTGAAGGGTGTTGAGAGTGGGAAGCAAATACAGTCAGCAAACGCAGGTTAATGTCAAGGCAAATAGTTGGTGACGGGAATGAATATATCTTAAACATATACTTTCAGCTCAAACCTCTCTTTTCTGAGTTTCATTCCTATATATCCACCTATATACTTGGAGTCCCACAGTCACCTCAAACTCAACATAGTCCAACTTGTACTTGTGGTTTACATTTGCCCCAGCCTGTTTCCTTTCTAGAGTCCTCTATATCAGTAAAACACTTCATGATCTATCCATTTGCATCATCAAGAAACTCAGTACTGATGGGGTTATTCTTGATCTCTTTCCTCTCCCACCTACATTAAATCCCTTCCCAGGTCCTGGCAATTATTTTACCTCATAGATGAACTCTCAAATCTTTCCATCCTCAGTGATGTCTCTGTAGACCACAACACCAATATCTGTAACCTGGACAACTGCAGTAGGCTACCAACTGGTACTTCTACCTCTATTCTTACCTCCCTTCAATCCATTTTCTTTATAGCAGCCAGAGTAAATCAAACTTTGTCACAACTATCTTTCTGTCCCCCTTCAGATTGACCAACAATATTTCCCATTGCCCTTAGGATAAAGAAATTCATTTCTATGGTCTGCAATGGCCTGAATAGTCTACTCTGGCCCCTGCCTATATTTTTAACCATCTTTCATAACACTTTTTACCCCACTCAGTGTTGGTACAAAGTTTCGTGCCCAGCTTTTCAATAAATGAGACTGGAGCTTCAGCTTAATTAGGTTTTAAACTAAGAAGTCTATGAAATGTAACATAAGATGAGTTACAAGTCAACACAGAAACTTGTCATCTTAGGATGATTGATGGAGATAGCAGTGGGGGGGATTGGCTGATTCATGCTGGGTTGACTGTTTTATTAAATTATGTGTCATGAGAATAATGACTGCTAGAAGCCAAGTTACAATACTCCTTACAATCTGACATTCAGATTTGCTCTTACATTTTTTTCAAAGCGTATGCACAGTTTTGTTATCGCCACGTACTGGTGAAGTGGATAGAGCAGTTTATTTGTATTCTTTGCTTATAGATAAAGCAACTGAAACCCAGAGTAGTAAGATGAATGTCACATAGAAAGTCAGGGGCCCATTTCAGTCAAAAAGCACTGAGAAATAATAAGTGTAGTAACAGATACTACTTACAAAGCCCTCACTATGGTAGATTCAGCTAAATACTTTTATGTATTGTCTTATTTAATCCTCTCAACAACTCTGTGAAGGAGAGAATATAACTATATTTATTTGAGAAGTTAAGAACCCAAAGCAAGGGATGTCACTCAGATGGTCAGTGTTACTTTGACGTCAACATATCTTGAATCCATCTGGTTTTCAAGTCACTTCCAATCACTTACTGCTTTTGTTTTGCTAGGGCCCTATATAATATAAAGCAAAAAGGGGAACCCAAAGGTGAATGCATGTCCTTCACTAATTGCTGGGGTTTGGTCTCCAAATTCCTATACTCTATGACTCTAGGAAAGCTGGCCTGAACCATTCATGAGACTTGAGTCTCTCAAGTGTCTTCTCTCGCTTGATTATGAGACTGGAGACAGAGTACTCTCAGTCTCTTTTTCCCTGTAACATATTCTTGGTTCCATCCATTTAATCTTTTGGTTCCTATTATTCCAAAATGGGGGAAGGAAGGAAAGAGAATGAGAGAGAGACATAGAGAGATTCTCGTGAAGATTAAGAACAGATAAAATGTAAGCCACTCATGCCTTTATTCCTTTCTCTTGGATCTTACCCTCTTCCTCCTGGCCTTCCAGAGACCTCCAGCAAGATTGTCTAGGCCTAGTCTTCCCATTTCAACCACATGAGACTTAAAAGAAAAGGTGAATACTAATCCCCTTCACTCTTCTCACCAGACATCTTTGTATTTGGGAATTCTGCTAAAGTAGATCTTTGTGATGCTAAGAACCCCTTGATATATTGAGGGATTCTTCTCATTGGTAGGGGATAAAGTGGCCCTGAGTGTGCCTAGAAGTTAAAGTCTTTGACTCACAGTCAGCACTGGGCATGCCAGACGGCAAATAGTAACACATCAGTTATTGAGCTGCGACTCAGAGGCAGAAGCCTCAGTCCTTAGGTGGCTCTTATATCAGCAAAGCAGGACTCCCTTTATACATGGTTGGGATATTAGATTCCAAGGAACAGGAATTGAGACTAATACAAAAACTGATTCCTCAGTGCAACTTATAGCTAATGCCGAGGCTACTGATGTGGGAAGCTCTTTGTCCTTCTTACTCATACTCAAGATTTTTCCTTTAAATAGGAGTAAGACTAAGCCTGCAGGTATAAAGTAGAGAGGCCAAGAGGCAGATAGGTCCTCCAGCCCATACCTGATGTCAGGATAAACTCTTAGCTAGTGCCTTCCCATCATCTCCATCTCTTCTAACTACAAATTGTCAGTTATCTCATGTCCTCATGGATAGGCCAGAGCTTTGTCTCCTGTCTGGAATCCCCCATGGCAGTGGTTCTCAAAGTGGTCCCAGGACCTTCAGTATTGGCATCAATTGGGAACTGGTTAGAAATGCAAATTCTAGGGTGCTACCTGATACGTAGTGAATCAGAAAATCTGGGCTATAGGCCTAAGAACCTGTGCTGTGTGACATACCTCCCAGGGGATTCTGAAGCCCACTCAAATTTGAGGACCACTGCTCTGTGTTGCTCTGCTGACCCAGGCCATGAGTTCAGGGTACCATCAGTTCATTTGTTCCAGAATCCTTATGTGCTACAATCTCTGACTTCTAGTAAATGCATAGCTCTTGTCTCTTTTGGTCCCTTGTCTGGTACCATTGGCTCTGTAGCTCTCCAAAGAGGCAAATAATAACTCAGACCCTCTTGTGAGATACTAGTACAGCCAGTTTAGTGTGCAAACACGAGCTCAAATCATCTCTGCCTGCATAAAACCAAATCATAAATATAGCATAGTGCTTAAGGGCCCTAGCTTTGGAGGCAGGCATATCTGGGTTAATATCAGTCTCTACCTCTTAACTAGTTCTGTATTTTGGACTCTGGAAACCTCTATTTCCTCATCTAAAAATGGAGATAATAACAACCTTACAGGGTTGTTGTAAGGACTAAAAGAGATAATACGCATAAAAAAGAGATAATACTCAGTACTTGGCATTTAACAAGTGCTCCATAATGGCAGTACTTTTTATTTTTTCGATCTGCGCGTAAGGCAAGAATTCAGTTATCACGGCATTGTGTAGTCATATTATAACTTTGGAGAGTTGGTTTTTCTCATTTGTTTTAACACTGAAAATATTTTGTCTTCCCGTTTGGAGGACAGATGGTGCACACACCACTGAGGATCAATGTGAAGGTTGAGAAGCATTATAACAGAGTGGTTAAAAGTGTGAGCTTTAATTTTTTTTTTAACGTTTATTTATTTTTTTGGGACAGAGAGAGACAGAGCATGAACGGGGGAGGGGCAGAGAGAGAGGGAGACACAGAATCAGAAACAGGCTCCAGGCTCTGAGTCATCAGCCCAGAGCCCGACGCGGGGCTCGAACTCACGGACCGCGAGATCATGACCTGGCTGAAGTCGGACGCTTAACCGACTGCGCCACCCAGGCGCCCCAGAAAGTGTGGGCTTTAGAACAAGATAGCTTGCATTTGAATCCTGAGTCCGTTACTTATTAGCCATGTGATCCTGCACAAGTTATTTACCACTCTGATCCTCAACTTTCCCATTTGTAGAATGGAGATAATAGTCGTACCTGACTTAGTGTAGGGATTAAATGAATTAGTATATGTAAAGTGCTCAGAATGGAGCCTGACACACTTTATTTTTAAACTGTTGAAAAGCATTGCATGGACAGAGTTTACAGAGGAAGGGGATGGCGTAAGAGTGGAGGGCACTTGTATAAATGTGGCCTCAAACCCAGCCACAGTATCTAAGGGCTATCCTGAGTGAGTACCTGATTGAATCACATGTGTTTTGGCATTGTGTACCTCCAACTTTCTGTTTAGCACCACCCAGGTGTACTTTGCTTTGATAATATGTATATAAAAGCCAGTAGAGAAATAATGAACATCTACAAAAAGACTCTCGGCTTAATGCTGGTGACTATGGAAATACATATGAAGAAGAAGAAATGCTCCTTTCCCTTTGGAAATCTACAGTCTGGCTGGACAGATGAGATTAGCAGCATGAAACATTATGGAAGTGTACAAGAGAGTGTTAAGTGCTAAATGGACAAGTGCTGCAAGAATCCAGACAAGGGGGAGGAGAGGGAGGCTGGAGAGAGGAAAGCCTTCTTAGAAGTGTTCTGAGCTGCACTTTTAAGGATGGGGAAGATCTGGCTGTGTAGAGAGAAAGGTAAATGATAAGTGTTTATCACATTGCAAAATGACTCATTAAGGATTCCTTTTAAGTAGTTGACACCCTTGGGACATTTAATATCTGACTCAATTTACAAAGTTCTGTTTACACGCAAATATTTTGACTCACACTGGACTGGGATAGAAAAAAATCTGGGTCTCACTTCATCCTGTCACCAAGTAGTTGTGACCACCTGTTCAAATGCTTTCTCATTTTCTAGACCTCTGTTTCCTCACCTATAAAGGAAGAAGGCTGAACAGAGTGACCTCAAAAATGCATTGCTACTCTGAATATAACCATACTAACTACTAATGTTTATTGAGTGCTTACTGTGGAGCAGGCATCATAAGCTCTGTATACAAATTAATTCACTTTAACACCCTTTCGATGTGGATGCTCTCTTATGACCCCTTTTATGGATGAAAAAACCAAAGCACAGGAGGGTTGAGTAAAATGTTCAAGTTTTGTCATGCAAAGAAGTCATGGACATATACCATTAGGACCACACAGTAAAGGCATAACATATGGTTTCTGTGTGGGCACTATTTACAAACAAAGAAGTAGCAAAGTGTATGCAGTCCCCTGAACTCTCATCATGCCACAACACAGGCCAGGCATTGATGCTCTTTATGCACCATGGCCAAGGTTCCAACAGGGGTAGATCTGCCTGGACCAGCATGCTAGACTCGGGACAGAGAGCACTCCAAATATGAGAGTGAAACCTGACCACAACTTGCATTACATATTTATAGGCTAGATTAAGAGGAACTAGGGAACACCTAGTTTTTTTTTTTTTTTTAAGTGACAAGAAATATTGCAAAGGATCTCCTAGCCTAGGTACCACACCAGGGTACAGGAATATGGAACACCAGGATCTGCATACTAAAGATATTAGGAATAGCCTTGCCTACTAGGAATGGTTAAACTAGCCAACAGTCTTGTCTTTCTGCACTCAGGTTCTATGCAAATGATCTAGGTCTTGGTAAGACCACCAAAAAGGAGGAGGAAATGAGCCACTAGGGTCATATGTATACATTTCCTGTCAAGGACATCCAGCAGAGTTGATGCCAGATCCCGCAGTGGTGTGTGCGCCTTCTGTCCCCCAATTTGGCATCAAACTCAAGGAGTGTGGTGCCAGGTCCCGCATTCTTAACCAGTGAAGTATACAGTGTCCATCATCATACTTCTGCTAAATATAGTGGTGGTTTTATAACATAAGGAAAGCAAGTTAACTTTCAAACCAGTAAAGTTTCAATTTGATTCCTGGCTCTTCCACTTGCCAGATGTGAGGTTTTGGATAAGTTATGTAATCTCTCTGAGCCTCAGTTTCTCTGTCTGCATAATGAAAAAAAAATCCCTACTTCCCAGGTTTACTCTGAATATTAAGTGAGATAATAAATGTAAGGTACCTAGTACTGTGCCTGCCTGGCATATAGAAGTGTTTAGAAAGGGTGGCTGCTATAATTATCAGTGGTGTTCCTATTACTGGCTTGCCTTCCAGAAATGTTCAGTTCTGAGATAATCCACAAGATGTCCCCCTCTCAATTGAATGTTCTGTAGCACTGACATGTGTATAAATATGTATATCTGAGGATCTCAGTTCTTGAAAAATGACTTTCATGTCCATGCCTGCTTGTGCAAAAACATATATTGAACCATGTGCGCAGGAGGAAATTATAGTTGGCTTTGCAACCGGTGCACATATGGCTCTTGAGGCAGTTCTAAGGCAAGCCGGTCGCTTTCTAGGCTGTGTGTGGGCGGTGACTACATCCCTACAGTACAGCCCAAGCATGATGCAGTAGGAACAGTTTGAGGATCTGTAATTATGTTCCTTTCTCAATTCCTGAGGGAGGTATATGGCTCTTGAGCACTGTGTGTGTGTGTGTGTGTGTGTGTGTGTGTGTGTGTGCATGTGCACATAGTGGCAGGATAGAGAGGTTGGGGACATACCATTCCCCTTAGAATATTTTGTACCAGACATGGAAATATCCTTTCACTTACTTCTACTCTTTGGATTTTATTTTTGGTAGGTTCTTGTGGTATAGGACAAAAGTTCAAAAAAATGCTATGCTGCTTGTGCAGAATAGATAATACCAGACCTAGAATAATTACATGTATTCAGGACAATGGAACAATAAGAAATCTAAGTGTTGAGGCTGCCTTTGCAGCAGAAGCAATATAGCTGTAGACTCATTTATTTTTTTAACCACTTGAAAAACTGTTTCCTCCTGGTCAACACAGGAAGAAAGAAAACAGAACAGCTGTTTTTGATTCTTTCTTTCCTTTAATTCAACTCATTTGCATACTGAATAAGAGGCCTACAGCCTGGCAAATATTTTACCCATTAGTCTATTGTACATGGGCTTGTGTCTCCTAAGGATAATTTCCTTTGTTGTTTCTGAATGAAGGACAACAGTGTCTCTCCTGCTGTTGCTGCATTGCATCGCTTTGTTCTGGGAAGAGAAAATGGACTTTCTGTTGCAAACTTCATTATTCTCGATATTTTAGGCAAAGCTTGTGCTCTTGTTTGGGGGCAGAGCAGGCCTGAATTGGGAATGTTGAAAGATCTTTCTTCCCAGAGAAACTCAGAAATTGGGAGTCCCAAGAAAGGTCTTTAGCACCCTCTAACCAATTCTCTCTTCCCAGGCACAGTGCCTGTACACAGCCTCCACTCTGCCCCAGTTGTCTTATCTACACTAGGCCTTTCTGGAAAATACTCCAAGATCCAGATTTTTTTTTTCAGATCTCCTTCCTTTGCCTGAGTTTCTATTCCTCAGTGTCTTTTCCTCTATTTCCCAAGGTTGTCCTTTGTGCTTTTCAAACCCTAGGTGTACGTAGCAGTGTATCAGTGAGTATGTATAGCCTCCTCCTGGATTGTCACTTTTCTTGGTGGCAAGTAATTTATATGTTCTGTAATATAATGCAAAACTCTGTCATATCTTTAAGATAAAATAATAAGTAATGCCCATCAGGTGCTTACTGTGTACCAAGCTCTGTTCTAAGTGCTTGGTACATATTAGATTAATCTTCACAACAATCCTGGGAAGTAGGTTACTATGTTTATTCCAGCTTTTTTAAATGTTTATTCACTTTTTTTGAGAGATCGTGTGTGCACAACAGAGGGAGAGCAAGAGAGAGAGAGCATGCACACACTTGGAGGAGGGGCAGAGAAAGGGAGAGAGAGAATCCCAAGCGGGCTCCGCACTCAGTGCAGAGCCCAACATGGGGCAACTCATGACCATGAGATCACGACCTGAGCCAATATCGAGAGTCAGATGCTTAGCCAACTGAGTCACTCAGGTGCCCCTATATTTAACCCTGTTTTCTGGATGGGAAAACTGGGGCATGGGGAGGTTAAATGACTTGTTCAAGGTCAAATAGCTGGGCAAGTTGCAGTCTGGCTGAGAGTCCATGCTCTTACCTATAGTACTGTATTTCCTGTCAAGGAGAGTTTTCTGTGCCATTAGGGTAAAGTGCAGTTCTTGTGTTATTGGATTTGTAGTTTAACCTAGACCTTTGAGTGAGGTAACCTTCATTTAAAGGAATAATCTGATATTGGGTTTGGGGGTGAGTGGCAGGTGAGTGGAGAAAATTGATTAAGATAAGTGTACCTCTTGATGTCCTCATATCAGATCAGGCCAGAAATCAATCATCTTTTCTGTCTATTCATAAGATCAGGGATATAAATGGGTATAGTAAGTATGGGTTGTAGTCCACATCACTACGGGCAATGTTATGGACTGAACTGTGCCCACACCCCCCATTCATATGTTGAAGTCCTAACCCTCAAGGTCTCTGTTTTGGGAGATAGGGCCTATGTGGAAGTAATTAAAGTTAAATGAGGTCATAATGATGGGACCCTGATTTGATAGGATTAGTGTCCTTAATAAGAAGAGTAGAGAGTGCTCTTGCACTCATGTGCTTGCTTGCCATGCTCTCTCCACCTCTTCTCCTTCGCTCTCCCTCTTCCCCATCCCCTTTTTTTACATATGTGCCCAAAGAAGCAGTCATGTGAGCTAACAGAGATGGAGGTTAGTCTACAAGCCAAGAGAAGATGCTTTAGAGTAAAACCTACCTTTCTGGCACCTTGATCTTGAAGTTCCCAGTCTCTAGAACTGTAAGAAATGAATGTCTGTTGTTTACGCCACCTAGTCTATGATATTTGGTTATAGCAGCCCTAGTAAACGAATACAGGCAAGATATTTTTTTCTTTTATTCTATAAATTTATTTCTATAAATTAAATATGCCTTTATTTGTATAAATTAAATGTAATCTTCAAGTCCCCAACATGTTGTATGGGCAGAAAATTAAACCTTGATTATTTTGGGGGTTTCCTACATGCCTCCGTTTGATCACAGAAGAGTCCTGGCCTTTTGTTGTGCCAGAAAACCAGGCAAGGGCTAGGTTTTTATTTCTTAGTGGTTTTAGTTTTACTGTTGCTCCTTGGCTCCCAGAGGAGCCAGTATGTTCTGGAGCTGTGATTTTGGTCCAGTGCACATGCTTTTAACTACTGTGTTACACTGTACTCAATTCATAATAATTGCTAATGATTACTGAGTGATTACCTTTTGGCCAAGCACAGTGCTAAGCTCTTCATATGTCTTACGAATAATCTTAACAATTCTGTAAAGTAAGTTTTATTATTCCTGATTTTAGAAGAAGAAACTGAGGCACACAGATTTTAATTAACTTACCAAGTCACACCATTAAACAGTCATAGATAGAAGCAACTTTTGGACACAAAACAGTTGGACTCCAGAATCTATATTCTTTTTTTTTTTTTTTTTTTTTGGAAGAGGCAAAATAGTGTTACCTGGCCTGGGCCCAATAAAAGAAAGGATGGGTCCTCTTTTATTTTTTTCTTTATTTTTTTTCCCTTTTTAAGTGTCTATTTAAATTCCAGTTAATGTACAGTATTATTTTAGATTCAGGTGTGTAATATAATGATTCTTTTATTTTTTATTATTTTTTAATATATGAAATTTATTGTCAAACTAACCCAAGTTAGTTGCAGTCCAGTGCTCTTCCCATTGCCATCTTCAATAGATGTTAACACTCCCTCCCTTTGTCCATGTTCTCTTTTTCAGCCTAAATAATTCCAATGCCAGGCAGCACATAGCTGACAGAAAGTTAGTAGAAGGACACATTGTGAATGTGATGGGCAGCCAATGCAGTGCTTTTTAGTGTTAATGAACACTTTCTTCCTTGGTTTAAGCAGATGCCTGCTAGCTACTTATGTTCTAGTTTAAAATACCCTTTTCATGAGCTCCTGTCTTACATTATATTCCTCTTAGTGGTTTGGTTATTTTAATAAGTTTTTCTTATCTCCTATTTATAAAACCAGACCTACTTTCTAATGTTTTGTTGTTGTTGTTTTTTAATAACTCAATTTCTCAAGTCTTGTTCCTTTTCCATTGCTCTTTCGCTTTTATACTTTTTATGTTTGTGTGCTTGGAGTTGTGAAGTGCATTTTTAAATTCGATCATGTTGGCTGCTAATACAGTGCTAGAGCAATCAGTTTTTCTATAGGGAAGAATAATCTAACTGGAATTCTCAACTAACCAGAACCCACAGCCTGAAGTTGTGAAAGTAGCACAATCCCTGAAAGCAGGCATAGTTGAGTTTAAATCTTGGCTTTACTATTTATTAATTATTAATTACTTAATTTTACTGTTGGTCTCCCCCTTATTTATTTATTTTTTTTTACTTTTTAAAGCTTATTTATTTATTTTGAGAGAGAGAGAGAGCAATCAGGGGAAGGGCAGAGAGAAAGAATCCCAAGCAGGCTCTGCACCGGCAGTGCAGATGGGGCTCAAACTCATGTACAAATCTTGAGATCATGACCTGAGATGAAACCAAGAGTCAGACACTTAGCCTATTGAGCCACACAGGCACCCCAAGTATCTTTTTTAAAAATAAGGTATAATTGGCATAACATTATTTTAGTTTCAGGTGTACAACATAATAATTTAATATTTGTATATGTTGCAAAATGGTCACTACAATAAGTCCAGTTAGCATTTTACTGCTTATTGTGTGACTTTGGGCAAATTGTTTAACCTCCCTGCACATGTTTCCTCAGCTTTGAAATTAAATCAATAATAGTATACTTACCTCATAGAGCAGAAATAGAGATTAAATGAAGTATATGTAATTATAGGTTTAAAATTCACATTCTGCCACATACCGGCTATAGAATGACCTCAGTAAATTTATTTAACTTCTTTGAGCCTCAGTTTCCTCCTCTGCAAAATGGGAATTGTTTTCAGTTAGCATTTGCTGCATAGCATACCACGTCAAAATGTAGTGGTTTAAAACAACCACCATTTATTTGCTGATGATTCTGTGGGTTGGGAGTTTGGATTGCACTCAGAGGGGACTTTCTCTGTTTCCTGTGTGTCAGTTAGGTTCACTCATCCACTTATGTCAACTGGGTTAACTCTTATGTCTGGCAGTTGGCTGGTTGTCAACTGGGGGTAATGGAAGTAACTGGGCTATGTGTCCTTCATTACCCAGTGGCTTTCCTGGCCTCATTCACCTGGTGAATGAGTTTTACTAAGGGCATCAAGAGGGAGCAAGGCCCAGTGCATAAACACTTTTTAAGTCTCTTCTTATTCATATTTGCTATTGTTCCATTGGTTAAAGTCATATGACCAAGACCTGTGTAGGTATAGGAAGGAACTACCCAAGGGCATGGATGTAGGGAAGGCAATTACTGTAGTCTTTTTTTTTTTCAAGGAATCTATCAAGACTTGGTATTACCTGTTCTGCAGGATTGTTCTGAGAGTTGGAGATAATACGTATCAAGAGCTGAGTGAACTGCTGGTATAATAGGTGCTCAGCAAATGACAGATAAAGCATATTATATTGTACCTGACCTACAGTAAGTGTTTAGTTAAGAGAAGTTCTCTTTTCTGCCCACTCTCCTTCCCACATTGCTTTGTTAGTGGAAGAAAACTGCAATTCAAAGCAAACAAACAAGAGACAAAAACAAGAAAACAAACCCACATCAGCGATTTTTAATTTAATTTAATTTGTATAAATTAAACATCCACAACAAAACACAAAGTAAAAAAGAATTCTCCAAACCAAAATTAACAGGATGTTAGGACTGAGCAGATTTCATCATTTGTGCTTTCTTCATGCCTAGCCCTAGGGTCTGATTGCCCTGAAGCCATACAGGATACTGGGTTTTCAAAGAAAAATTCCATTATAGTGACCAAGGCAGTCAAGAGGACACAGACTAACAAAGAATCTCCACACCTGGGAGTTGAACCAAAACAGGTTTTGGAGTTAACTCTGTTTTTCAAACAATTCCATTGAAATTTTTGAATCTTTAAGTTGGAAGGGATTTCAAAGGCCTTTGAATTTTAAACCGTCCATTCTTCCTCTGCAATGGTTCTCAAACTTTTTGATTTTAGGTACACTTTACACTTAAAAGTATTAAGGACTGCATTGTGATTTTGTGTCTGTGTTTTATATTTATCAGGATTTACTATATGAAAAATTCAAACTGAGAAAAATTTAAAACAAAAGAATATATAGCATACCACACATTCCATTTTCTGTCAGAGCAGTGACTCATCTATATCAGCATTGCTTCTGGAAAACACTATATTCATAAGGGAATGAGAGTGAAAAAAGCAAACAATCTCTTAGTGTTATTATAAAAATGGTCTTGACCTCACTAAACACATGAAAGAGACTGGGGGACTCACAGGGGTCTGTGTACCACATTTTGCAAAATGCTACTCTTACAGTCTCCCTGTCAGCTAGGAGTTGCTCAACTGTAGCATTTGGAAGGAGTACAGTATAGAAAACAAGCTCCACTTTGGGCACATAAGGTTAATTTTCTCATCTATAAAATGAGGGATGATAATAATTAAATCTACCCCATATAGTTGTGAAGATTAAACAAAATGAGGCAATATATGCAACCTATATTAAAGGCCTGGTACAAAACCTGGCATATAGCAGACTCCCAATAAATGTCATTCCTACCATCACTGAAATAAATACCTAATAGTTCACTGCCTCATGAAGTGGCTTATTTGGGCTCTTGTTTTTAGAAATTTCCTCCTTCTGCCTCTCTATAATTTCTACCCTGTAACTTTAGTGCTTATTCCTCTGTACAGAATAAGGAAAAGCCCTCTGAGTTTTAGAGAAAAGCAGTTGTAGCGCCTTTAGGTATTCTTCTTAAAATCTATGCTGTGATTTCTAGATTATCCTGATCATTTTTACCCACTCTGGACTTAGTCTCTCATTCAACAAATACTTATTGAGCACCTAAATACTATGTACCAGTAGTGAAAAAAATAGATAATAACTGCTCTCCTGAAGCTTACATTTTAAGTGTAGGAGACAGATCTAAAGCAAGTAAGCAAATGAATAGTAACAGATGCTGAGTCCTATGGAAAACCAAGTAGGGAAGAGAGAGTGATGGGAGGGTGCTATTTTAGATAGGATGATCACATAAATGCCTCTCTGAGGAAGTGATATTTGAGTGGAGACATGAATAAAGTGAGGGGGCAAGCCAGGCTGAGGGAAAAGTCATTGCAAAGTTTGAATTTCACTCTTATTGTGATTAGAATCCATTGAAAGGTTTTAGGTAGGAAAAGTAGTTACTATTATGTTTCAAAAAGCTAACTCTTGCCATTTTGTAGAGAACACATTAGAGGACAATAATAGAAGTAGAGGGAACAGTTAAGCATCTCTTGAAATAGTCCAGACAAGAGGTGATGATGCCTTGAAGGTGGTGAAAGTTTGACTGTGATAGAAGGCAGAGCCAGTAGGGTTTACTGATGGATTAATGTGTTATATGAAAAACAAGAAGGAATCATGGATAATATCCTAGGGTTTTGGCCTGAACAACTGGATGGGAGGTGTTTCCATTGAGTAAAAAGGGGAAGACTGGCTGAGAAACAGGGTGGAAAGATAGCATCAAGAATTCCATTTGAGATAGAAGTTAAATCTGAGCTGCCTATTAGTCATCCATATGGAACTGGAGCTTAGGGGAGAGTCAGGACCGGAGCTTACTCTGACATTTTGGAATGTTAGTGCGTAGTGAAGAGATAACACTCAAGAATTGAGTCCTGTAGCACCCCAGTAGTTAGAGATTGGGAAGATGATGAAGAACCAGCAAAGGGGGACTGAGAAAATGTGCCTGAGACATAGGAGCATAAAACAGGAGACTGTGGTCACAAAATCCAAGATTGTTCAAAAAGGAAGGACTGATCAACTGAATCAAGTGTTGCTGAGAAGCTTAATAAGATGAATAATAGTTTGCTTTTGGATTTGGCAAGATGCAGGTCACTGGAAACCTTGATAAGAGTGTTGTCATAGTATGGAGACACAAGCCTGTTTGAGTGAGTTGAGGAAACAATGAGATTGAGAAAATGGAGAGAACACTATAGATAACTACTTTGAACAATCTTGCTACAAAGAGGAGAAAAGAAATTGTGAGGTAACTGGAGGTGGATATGTGGCCAAAGGAGTTTTTGCTTGTCTAAGAAGGTAGATTTTGTAGCATGTTTATATGCTGATGGGAAGAAAAATTGGCAGTATCAGGGGGGGGGTGACTGCTGGGGAAAAATTCTGGAATAGCTTAGAGTGGAAGGGATCCTGTGCACAAATAGGACTGGTCTTATGGAAATGTGGAAAGTAACTTCTTAGTAACAGGAAAGAAGGCAGAGTATACAGATAGTGAAGCAGGTGAGTTGGTACACTTGTTGGTTTGAAGATGAGGTAGTTCTCTTCTGATTATTTATATTTTCTCTATTAAATAAGTAAAATAATCAGCTGAAAATTATGAAGGGCATGTGTTTGCAGTTTCAATTGTGGAAGAAAGGTGTGAAATAGTTGTTTTAGAGGTAAAGATAGTGAACTGTAGGGTCGTCAGGCATTTCTGAAGGCCCACTTGAGAGTTGAATTTAAAGTGGGACCATTCTGCTGCCTAGAACAGCTGCATGGAGTTGTTCTTCAACGTTTTATTTATTTTTGGGACAGAGAGAGACAGAGCATGAACGGGGGAGGGGCAGAGAGAGAGGGAGACACAGAATCGGAAACAGGCTCCAGGCTCTGAGCCATCAGCCCAGAGCCTGACGTGGGGCTCGAACTCCCGGAGCGCGAGATCGTGACCTGGCTGAAGTCGGACGCTTAACCGACTGCGCCACCCAGGCGCCCCTGCATGGAGTTGTTCTTAATGAGGGTTAAGTCTGATGCAGTACAAGGACACCTCCCTCACATGAATATTTATGCAAGGCAGTGGATATAATCATGGAACTTGGGATTTATCTGGGTAGTGGAGAAGTGAAGGCATTAAAGGGCAGATGGACAGTGAGGGTAGTAGGATCCATGGATTACAGGTGGAGGTTATGTGGGAGACCAGGAGCTTGAAGTTGAAATTACAGAGGTGAGGCAGTTATTGGTAATGATATCAAGAGTATGACTAAAGGCTGGGCTGGGATGATGTGAAAGAAAAAGTTATGAGAAGTGACTTCAAGGGATGGTGAGACCAAGGAATTGGTTATATCCTCAAGTGGATATTGAAATCACAGGAGAAGTGGGAGAAAAACATGGTGAACCAAGTGCTAACAACATTTCCAATGAATGAATGAAAGGGAGTGACTGAGAGTTTGGTAGAGGGCAGCCATAAGGAGGGGTGGCAATTGGCATAGTCTGATGGTGTACACTTTAAGTGGGCTGGAGTTTTTCAGGAAAGAGGAAGGAAAAATGTCCTGGAAGTGGAAAAGAGGAAGAAGAGGACACTCCTCTACTTCCAGATCCAGTGAGTGATATGAAGGGTGTGGGAAAGAAAACCACCACCATCTGAGAAGTCTCCATGTAAGCAGACACCTAAGGCAAGAGCCAAACTTTCTTTAGAATAAGAAACTGAATGAAATGTTGAGGATATAGAGGAATTTGTTGGTGATGGGCTTTGAGTTTCAGAGGGCATGGCAAGGGGGCTTGGGGGTTCAATGATGAGCAGGGTATTGAGTCAGATTAGGCAATATGTTGAATCTTGAGGGGTTAGAAATCCAGGTAATGATGCATGCTGGGAGGCTAGGACTTGTGGAGATTACTGGGGTAAACAAGGATGAAAGACGTGATCTAGATTAGTCCTGTTGGGCCATTAGGAGGTGGTGGATGATCAGTGCTAATTAGAACCTTCTTAGGGGGCTCATCTCTTGGCCACTTTATTTTGGTGAAGCTGGTGGAGGGAAGCTAGAGCAGAGAAACTTACACCATAGCACTTGATACTCCCTTGCCTCCCCTAAAATTTTCTGTGGTCCTTTCCAACCCTGAGGTAAGGGACTTATTAGGACTTTTCAACAATGAGAGTACCTTGGGGGAAATTAACTTATGTCCTCCAAATATCTATTAAATCCTACCAAAGTCACTACAAATAAATACATGATCTAAGTAAAAATGTATGCTTGTTATGTAAACTGCAAATACAGTTTCAAGACAAGTACCCTAGCCATCCCAAGCACCGTCCAACTAGATTGCTGCACTGAGTGAGGCTCCTTTCTTTTACCTTTTAAGTATGCAAATTTCAATCCTTAGAAAAATGATGCACATAATGAGCTCCCACATACCCCATCACCTAGATTTAACAGTTGTTAACTTTTGGCCATATTTCACTTATTTTTTCTTTTACTGAAATATCTTCAAGTAAATTACAGACATTATGACATCTCATTCCTAAATACTTTATATATTTTTGAAAAATTTTTAACTTTCATTTATTTTTGAAAGAGAGCGCAAGCAGGGGAGGGGCAGAGAGAAAGGGAGACAGAATCCGAAGCAGGCTCTAAGCTCTGAGCTGTCAGTACAGAGCTGGATGCAGTTCTCAAACCCACAAACCACGAGATCATGACCTGAGCCGAAGTCTGACACTCAAGCAACTGAGCCACCCAGACACCCCTCATTCCTAAATACTTTAGTATCATAAGTCCATTCTATATAGAGATTTTGAAGCTGTCACTGCCTTTCAAGATGTGGTGTCAAGAACAGGGCAAGAGTGTTCCAGATGTGGATTGACCAACCAAGTGTACAGAAAGAAGCACTAGACTCAATTTTTGCTAATGCAGATTACAATCTCTGAAATTAGTCATTTTAGAGGCGACGGTACACTACTGGTTCAAGTGCATTTGTGGTCAGCTAAAGTCCCCAAGTTCTTTGCACACGTATTGCTGCTGTCAAGTCAGGCTTCCCCTGTCTTGTACTTATATAATTGAATTTTTGTTAGTTTTAGTCTACTGATAATATTTTGAATCAGAATTCTACCCTCCAGTGAGTTAGTTAACCTTTCCTGCTTTGATTCATCAGCAAAATTGGTAAGTAAACTTTTCTTTTTTTTTCAATATACAAAATTTATTGTCAAATTGGTTTCCATACAACACCCAGTGCTCATCCCAAAAGGTGCCCTCCTCAATACCCATAACCCACCCTCCCCTCCCTACCACCCCCCATCAACCCTCAGTTTGTTCTCAGTTTTTAAGAGTCTCTTATGCTTTGGCTCTCTCCCACTCTAACCGCTTTTTTTTTTCCTTCCCCTCCCCCATGGGTTTCTGTTAAGTTTCTCAGGATCCACATAAGAGTGAAAACATATGGTATCTGTCTTTCTCTATATGGCTTATTTCACTTAGCATCACACTCTCCAGTTCCATCCACGTTGCTGCAAAGGACCATATTTCGTTCTTTCTCATTGCCATGTAGTACTCCATTGTGTATATAAACCACAATTTCTTTATCCATTCATCAGTTGATGGACATTTAGGCTCTTCCCATCATTTGGCTATTGTTGAGAGTGCTGCTATAAACATTGGGGTACAAGTGCCCCTATGCATCAGTACTCCTGTATCCCTTGGGTAAATTCCTAGCAGTGCTATTGCTGGGTCATAGGGTAGGTCTATTTTTAATTTTCTGAGGAACCTCCACACTGCTTTCCAGAGTGGCTGCACCAGTTTGCATTCCCACCAACAGTGCAAGAGGGTTCCCGTTTCTCCACATCCTCTCCAGCATCTATAGTCTCCTGCTTTGTTCATTTTGGCCACTCTGACTGGCATGGAGTGGTATATGAGTGTGGTTTTGATTTGTATTTCCCTGATAAGGAGCGACGCTGAACATCTTTTCATGTGCCTGTTGGCCATCTGGATGTCTTCTTTAGAGAAGTGTCTATTCATGTTTTCTGCCCATTTCTTCAATGGGTTATTTGTTTTTCAGGTGTGGAGTTTGGTGAGCTCTTTATAGATTTTGGATACTAGCCCTTTGTCCGATATGTCATTTGCAAATATCTTTTCCCATTCCGTTGGTTGCCTTTTAGTTTTGTTGGTTGTTTCCTTTGCTGTGCAGAAGCTTTTTATCTTCATAAGGTCCCAGTAATTCATTTTTGCTTTTAATTCCCTTGCCTTTGGGCATGTGTCAAGTAAGACATTGCTACGGCTGAGGTCAGAGAGGTCTTTTCCTGCTTTCTCCTCTAAGGTTTTGATGGTTTCCTGTCTCATATTCAGGTCCTTTATCCATTTTGAGTTTATTTTTGTGAATGGTGTCAGAAAGTGGTCTAGTTTCAACCTTCTGCATGTTGCTGTCCAGTTCTCCCAGCACCATTTGTTAAAGAGACTGTCTTTTTTCCATTGGATGTTCTTTCCTGCTTTGTCAAAGATGAGTTGGCCATACGTTTGTGGGTCTAGTTCTGGGGTTTCTATTCTATTCCATTGGTCTATGTGTCTGTTTTTGTGCCAATACCATGCTGTCTTGATGATGACAGCTTTGTAGTAGAGGCTAAAGTCTGGGATTGTGATGCCTCCTGCTTTGGTCTTCTTCTTCAAAATTACTTTGGCTATTCGGGGCCTTTTTTGGTTCCATATGAATTTTAGAATTGCTTGTTCTAGTTTCGAGAAGAATGCTGGTGCAATGTTGATTGGGATTGCATTGAATGTGTAGATAGCTTTGGGTAGTATTGACATTTTGACAATATTTCTTATTCCAATCCATGAGCAGGGAATGTCTTTCCATTTCTTTATACCTTCTTCAATTACCTTCATAAACTTTCTATAGTTTTCAGCATACAGATCTTTTACATCTTTGGTTAGATTTATTCCTAGGTATTTTATGCTTCTTGGTGCAATTGTGAATGGGATCCGTTTCTTTATTTGTCTTTCTGTTGCTTCATTGTTAGTGTATAAGAATGCAACTGATTTCTGTACATTGATTTTGTATCCTGCAACTTTGCTGAATTCATGTATCAGTTCTAGCAGACTTTTGGTGGAGTCTATCGGATTTTCCATGTATAATATCATGTCATCCGCAAAAGGCGAAAGCTTGACTTCATCTTTGCCAATTTGGATGCCTTTGATTTCCTTTTGTTGTCTGATTGCTGAGGCTAGAACTTCCAACACTATGTTAAACAACAGCAGTGAGAGTGGACTTCCCTGTCGTGTTCCTGACCTCAGGGAAAAAGCTCTCAGTTTTTCCCCATTGAGGATGATGTTAGCTGTGGGCTTTTCATAAATGGCTTTTATGATCTTTACGTATGTTCCTTCTATCCCGACTTTCTCAAGGGTTTTTATTAAGAAAGGGTGCTAGATTTTGTCAAAGGCCTTTTCTGCATCGATTGACAGGATCATATGGTTCTTATCTTTTTTTTATTAATGTGACGTATCACGTTGATTGATTTGCGAATGTTGAACCAGCCCTGCATCCCAGGAATGAATCCCACTTGAGCATGGTGAATAATTCTTTTTATATGCTGTTGATTTCGATTTGCTAGTATCTTACTGAGAATTTTTGCATCCATATTCATCAGGGATATTGGCCTGTAGTTCTCTTTTTTTACTGGGTCTCTGTCTGGTTTAGGAATTAAAGTAATCCTGGCTTCATAGAATGAGTCTGGAAGTTTTCCTTCCCTTTCTATTTCTTGGAATAGCTTGAGAAAGATAGGTATTATCTCTGCCTTAAACGTCTGGTAGAACTCCCCTGGGAAGCCATCTGGTCCTGGACTCTTATTTGTTGGGAGATTTTGGATAACTGATTCAATTTCTTCACTAGTTCACTAGAATGTTCCATGTGCACTCGAGAAGAAAGTCTATTCTGTTGCTTTAGGATGCAGAGTTCTAAATATATCTGTCAAGTCCATCTGATCCAATGTGTCATTCAGGGCCCTTGTTTCTTTATTAACCATGTGTCTAGATGATCTATCCATTTCTGTAAGTGGAGTGTTAAAGTCCCCTGCAATTACCACATTCTTCTCAATAAGGTTGCTTATGTTTATGAGTAATTGTTTTATATATTTGGGGGCTCCGGTATTTGGCGCATAGACATTTATAATTGTTAGATCTTCCTGGTGGATAGACCCTGTAATTATTATATAATACCCTTTTTCATGTCTTGTTACAGCCTTTAATTTAAAGTCTACTTTGTCTGATATAAGTATGGCTACTCCCGCTTTCTTTTGACTTCCAGTAGCATGATAAATAGTTCACCATCCCCTCACTCTCAATCTAAAGGTGTCCTCAGATCTAAAATGAGTCTCTTGTAGACAGCAAATAGATGGGTCTTGTTTTCTTATCCATTCTGATACCCTATGTCTTTTGGTTGGTGCATTTAATCCATTTACATTCAGTGTTATTATAGAAACATACGGGTTTAGAGTCATTGTGATGTCTGTATGATGTATGCTTGTAGTGATGTCTCTGGTCCTTTGTCTCACAGGATCCCCCTTAGGATCTCTTGTAGGGCTTGTTTAGTGGTGACGAATTCCTTCAGTTTTTGTTTGTTTGGGAAGACCTTTATCTCTCCTTCTATTCTAAATGACAGACTTGCTGGATAAAGGATTCTCGGCTGCATATTTTTCCTGTTCAGCACATTAAAGATCTCGTGCCAGTCTTTTCTGGCCTGCCAAGTTTCAAAAGAGAGATCAGTCATGAGTCTTACAGGTCTCCCTTTATATGTTAGGGCACGTTTATCCCTTGCTGCTTTCAGAAATTTCTCTTTATCCTTGTATTTTGCCAGTTTCACTATGATATGTCGTGCAGAAGATCGATTCAAGTTACGTCTGAAGGGAGTTCTCTGTGCATCTTGGATTTCAATGCCTTTTTCCTTCCCCAGATCTGGAACTTTCTCAGCTATTATTTCTTCAAGTACCCCTTCAGCACCTTTCCCCCTCTCTTCCTCCTCTGGGATACCAATTATGTGTATATTATTTCTTTTTAGTGTATCACTTAGTTCTCTAATTTTCCCCTCATACTCCTGGATTTTTTTATCTCTCTTTTTCTCAGCTTCCTCTTTTTCCATAACTTTATCTTCTAGTTCACCTATTCTCTCCTCTGCCTCTTCAATCCGAGCTGTTGTGGTTTCCATTTTGTTTTGCATTTCGTTTAAAGCGTTTTTCAGCTCCTCGTGACTGTTCCTTAGTCCCTTGATCTCTGTAGGAAGAGATTCTCTGCTGTCCTCTATACTGTTTTCAAGCCCAGGGATTAATTTTATGACTATTATTCTAAATTCACTTTCTGTTATATTATTTAAATCCTTTTTGATCAGTTCATTAGCTGTTGTTGTTTCCTGGAGATTCTTCTGAGGGGAATTCTTCTGCTTGGTCATTTTGGATAGTCCCTGGAGTGGTGCGGACCTGCAGGGCACTTCCCCTGTGCTGTGGTGTATAACTCGAGTTGGTGGGCGGAGCCACAGTCAGACCTGATGTCTGCCCCCAGCCCACCGCTGGGGCCACAGTCAGACTGGTGTGTGCCTTCTCTTCCCCTCTCCTAGGGGCGGGATTCACTGTGGGGTGGTGTGGCCCGTCTGGGCTACTTGCACACTGCCAGGCTTGTGGTGCTGGGGATCTGGCGTATTAGCTGGGGTGGGTAGGCAAGGTGCACGGGGGCAGGAGGGGCAGGCTTAGCTCGCTTCTCCTTAGGTGATCCACTTCAGGAGGGGCCCTGTGGCAGCCCGAGGGTGTCAGACCTGCTGCCGGAGGGGTGGCTCAGCGTTGGGTATTTGCATGGAGCAAGCAAGTTCCCTGGCAGGAAATGGTTCCCTTTGGGATTCTGGCTGGGGGATGGGTGAGGGAGATGGCACTGGGGAGCGCCTTTGTTCCCCGCCAAACTGAGCTCTGTTGTCCTGGGGCTCAGCAACTCTCCCTCCCTTTGTCCTCCATCCTTCCCACTTTCCGAACAGAGCTGTTAACTTATGACCTCCCAGATGCTAAGTCCTGCTTGCTGTGGGAAGACACACCATCCGGCCCCTCCACTTTTGCAAGCCAGACTCGGGGGCTCTGCTTGGCCGGCGGCTGCCCTTCCGCCCCGGCTCCCTCCCGCCAGTCCGTGCAGCACGCACCACCTCTCTGCCCTTCCTACCGTCTTCCGTGGGCCTCTTGTCTGCGTTTGGCTCCAGAGACTCCGTTATGCTAGTCTTCTTGTCGTCTTCTGGGTTAGTTAGGCAGGTGTAGGTGGAATCTAAGTGATCAGTACCATGCGCGGTGAGCCCAGCGTCCTCCTTCACCGCCATCTTCCCCCTAAATCCTCTTTTCTTTTTAATATGAAATTTATTGCAAAATTGGTTTCCATACAACACCCAGTATTCATCCCAACAGGTGCCCTCCTCAATGCCCATCACCCACCCCCCACCCCCATCAACCCTCCGTTTATGCTCAGTTTTTTAGAGCCTCTTATGGTTCGCCTCCCTCCCTCTCTAACATTTTTCCCCTTCCCCTCCCCCATGGTCTTCTGTTAAGTTTCTCAGGATCCACATAAGAGTGAAAACATATGGTGTCTGTCTTTCTCTGTAGGACTTATTTCACTTAGCATAACACTCTCCAGTTCCATCCACGTTGCTACAAAGGGCCATGTTTCATTCTTTCTCATTGCCACGTAGTACTCCATTGTGTATATAAACCACAATTTCTTTATCCATTCATCAGTTGATGGACATTTGGGCTCTTTCCATAATTTGGCTATTTTTGAAAGTGCTGCTATAAACATTGGGGTACAAGTGCCTCTATGCATCAGCACTCCTGTATCCCTTGGGTAAGTAAACTTTTTATATATTCATGCAAATATATAGTAGCTAGCAACTTTGTAAAATTGAACCTTTTGCTACCTCAGAATTATGGAGACTGTAGTCAGGTCATTTCAGGCATTAAGAACAGACTTTTTGTAGGATAAATGATTTAAAATAAATATTTCTTTTTTTATTTTTCATTTTTTAAAAATATACATCCAAATTATTTAGCATATAGTGAAACAATGATTTCAGGAGTAGATTCTTTAATGCTCCTTATCCATTTAGCCCATCCCCCCTCCCACAACCCCTCTAGTAACCCTCAGTTTGTTCTCCATATTTATAAGTCTCTTCTGTTTTGTCCCCCTCCCTGTTTTTATATTATTTTTGTTTCCCTTCCCTTATGTTCATCTGATTTGTCTCTTAGGGTCCTAATATGAGTGAAGACATATGAATTTTGCTTCCTCTGACTAATTTCACTTAGCATAATACCCTCCAATTCCATCCACATAGTTGCAAATGGCAAGATTTCATTCTTTTTGATTGCTGAGTAATACTCCATTGTATGTATAAACCACATCTTCTTTATCCATTCATCCATTGATGGACATTTGCACTCTTTCCATACTTTGGCTATTGTTGATAGTGCTGCTATAAACATGGGGTGCATGTGTCCCTTAGAAACAGCACACCTGTATCCTGTAGATAAATGCCTAGTACTGCAATTGCTGGGGCATAGGGTAGTTCTATTTTTAGTTTTTTGAGGAACCTCCATACTGTTTTCCAGAGTGGCTGCACCAGCTTGCATTACCACCAACGGTGCAAAAGAGATCCTCTTTCTTTGCATCCTCACCAACATCTGCTGTTGCCTGAGTTGTTAATGTTAGCCATTCTGACAGGTGTAAGGTGGTATCTCATTGTGTTTTTGATTTGTATTTCCCTGATGATGGGTGATGTTGAGCATTTTTTCATGTGTCGGTTGGCCATCTGGATGTCTTCTTTGGAGAAGTGTCTATTCATGTCTTTTACCTATTTCTTCACTGGATTATTTGTGTTTTTTTTGGGTGCTGATTTTGATAAGTTCTTGATAGATTTTGTATACTAACCATTTATCTGATATGCAATTTGCAAATATCTTCTCCCATTCCATCCGTTGCCTTTTAGTTTTGCTGATTGTTTGCTTTGCTGCGCAGAAGTTTTTATTTTGATGAGGTCTCAATAGTTCAGTTTTGCTTTTGTTTCCCTTTCCTCCAAAGACATGTTGAGTAAGAAGTTGCTGCAGCCAAGATCAAAGAGGTTTTTGCCTGCTTTTTCCTTGAGGATGTTGATGGCTTCCTGTCTTACATTGAGGTCTTTCATCCATGTTGAGTTTATTTTTGTGTATGGTGTAAGAAAGTGGCCCAGGTTCATTCTTCTGCATGTTGCTGTCCATTTTTCCCAGCACCACTTGGTGAATAGACTGTCTTTATTCCACTGAATATTCTTTCCTGCTTTGTCAAAGATTAGTTGGCCATACGTTTGTGGGTCCATTTCTGGGTTCTCTATTCTGTTCCATTGATCTGAGTGTCTGTTCTTGTGCCAGTACCATGTTGTCTTGATTATTACAGCTTTGTAATATAGCTTGAAGTCTGGGATTGTGATGCCTCCTGCTTTGGTTGTCTTTTTCAAGATTGCTTTGCCTATTTGGGGTCTTTTCTGGTTCCATACAAATTTTAGGATTATTTGTTCTAGCTCTGTGAAGAATGCTGGTGTTACTTTGATAGGGATTGCATTGAATATGTAGATTGCTTTGGGTAGTATCAACATTTTAACAATATTTGTTCTTCCTATCCGGAGCATGGAATCTTTTTCCGTTTTTTGTGTCTTCTTCAATTTCTTTAATAAGCTTTCTATAGTTCTCAGTGTATAGATTTTTCACCTCTTTGGTTAGATTTATTACTAGGTATTTTATGTTTTTTTGTGCAACTCTAAATGGAATCAGTTCCTTGATTTCTCTTTCTGTTGCTTCATTGTTGGTGAATAGGAATGCAACCGGTTTCTGTGCATTGATTTTATATCCTGCAACTTTGCTGAATTCATGAATCAATTCTAGCAGTTTTTTGGTGGAATCTTTTGGGTTTACCATATAGAGTATCATGTCATCTGTGAAGAGTGAAATTTTGACCACCTTCTGGCCCATTTGGATGCCTTTTATTTCTTTGTGTTGTCTGATTGCAGAGGCTAAGACTTCCAATACCATGTTGAATAACAGTGGCGAGAGTGGACATCCCTGTCTTGTTCCTGACCTTAGGGGGAAAGCTCTCAGTTTTTCCCCATTGAGGATGATATTAGAATTGGGTAGTTCATATATGGCTTTTATGATCTCGAGGTATGCTCGTTCCATCCCTACTTTCCTGAGGGTTTTTTTTTTTTTATCAAGAAAGGATGCTGTATTTTGTCAAATGCTTTCTCTGCATCTATTGACAGGATCATATGGTTCTTGTCCTTTTATGGATGTGAGGAATCATGTTAATTGTTTTGTGGATATTGAACCAGCCCTGCCTCCCAGATTTAAATCCAGCTTGGTCGTGGTGAATAAGTTTTTAATGTATTGTTGGATCTGTTTGGCTAATATCTTGTTGAGGATTTTTGCATCCATGTTCATTAGGGAAATTATTCTGTAGTTCTCCTTTTTAGTGGGGTCCCTGTCTGGTTTTGGAATCAAAGTGATGCTGGCTTCATAGAAAGAGTTTGGAAGTTTTCCTTCCATTTCTATTTTTTGGAACAGCTTCAAGAGAGTAGGTGTTAACTCTTTCTTAAAGGTTTGGGAGAATTCCCCTGGAAAGCCATTTGGCCCTGGACTCTTGTTTTTTTGGCAGATTTTTGATTACTAATTCGATTTCCTTACTGGTTATGGGTCTGTTCAAATTTTCTATTTATTCCTGTTTCAGTTTTGGTAGTGTATATGTTTCTAGGAATTTGTCCATTTCTTCCAGATTACCCATTTTATTGGCATATAATTGCTCATAATATTCTCTTATTATTGTTTTTATTTCTGTTGTGTTGGTTGTGATCTCTCCTCTTTCATTCTTGATTTTATTTATTTGGGTCCTTTCCTTTTTTTTTTTTTTGATCAAACTGGCTTGTGGTTTATCAATTTTGCTAATTCTTTCAAAAAACCAGCTTCTGGTTTCATTGACCTGTTGTACTATTTTTTTGGTTTTTTTTTGTTGTTTTTTTGTTTTTTTTGTTTTTTTTTTTTTTGGTTTCAATAGCATTGATTTCTTCTCTAATCTTTATCATTTCCTGTCTTCTACTGTTTTGGGGTTTTATTTGTTATTCTTTTTTCAGCTCCTTAAGGCATAAGTTGAGGTCGTGTGTCTGAGATCTTTCTTCCTTCTTAGGAAGGCCTGGATTTCTATATACTTTCTTCTTATGACTGCCTTTGCTGTGTCTCAGCGGTTTTGGGTTGTGGTGTTATCATTTTCATTGACTTCCATATACTTTTTAATTTTCTCTTTAACTGCTTGTTTAGCCCATTCATTCTTTAGTAGGATGTTGTTCAGTCTCCAAGTATTTGTTACCTTTCCAAATTTTTTTTTTTGGTTGATTTCGAGTTTCATAACATTGTGGTCTGAAAATATGCACAGTATGATCTCGATCTTTTTGTACTTACTTAGGGATGATTTGTGTCCCAGTATATGGTGTATTCTGGAGAACATTCCATGTGCACTGGAGAAGAAAGTATATTCTGCTGCTTTAGCATGAAATGTTCTGAATATGTCTGTTAAGTCCATCTGGTCCAGTGTGTCATTCAAAGCCATTGTTTCCTTGTTGATTTTTTCATTAGATGATCTGTTCATTTTGTGAGTGGGGTGTTGAAGTCTCCTACTATGTTATTACTATCGATGAGTTTCTTTATGTTTGTTATTGATTGATTTATATATTTGGGTTCTCTCACTTTTGGTGCATATATGTTTCCAATTGTTAGGTATTCTTGGTCTATAGACCCCTTGATTATGATATAACACCCTTCTGCATCTCTTGATACAGTCTTTATTTTAAAGTCTAGATTGTCTGATATAAGTACGGCTACTCCGGCTTTCTTTTGTTGACCATTAGCATGACAGATGGTTCTCCATCCCCTTATTTTCAATCTGAAGGTGTCATTAGGTCTAAAGTGGGTCTCTTGTAAACAGCATATATATGGATCTTGTTTTCTTATCCATTCTGTTACCCTATGTCTTTTGATTGGAGCATTGAGTCCATTGACATTTAGAGTGAGTACTGGAAGATATGAATTTATTGTCATTATGATGCTTGTAGAGTTGGAGTTTCTGGTGGTGTTCTTTGGTCCTTTTTAATCTTTGTTGCTTTTGGTATTTATTTATTTATTTATTTATTTATATATATATAAATATTTTCATCTTTTCTCCCCTCAGATAGTCCCCCTTAAAATTTATTGCAGGGGTGGTTTAGTGGTCACAAAATCCTTTAATTTTTGTTTCTCTGGGAAACTTTTTATCTCTCCTTCTATTTTGAATGACAACTTTGCTGGATAACGAATTCTTGGCTGCATATTTTTATGATTCAGCACACTGAATATATCCTGACACTCTTTTCTGGCCTGCCAAGTTTCTGTGGATAGGTCTGCTGCAAACCTGATCTGTCTTCCCTTGTAGGTTAGGGACTTTTTTCCCCTTGATGCTTTCATGATTCTCTCCTTGCCTGAGTACTTTGTGAATTTGACTATGATATGCTTTGTTGATGGTCGGTTTTTGTTTAATCTAATGGGGGTCCTCTGTGCTTCCTGGATTTTGATGTCCCCAGGTTAGGAAAGTTTTCCACTATGATTTGCTCACATAACTCTTCTATCCCTATTTCTCTCTCTTCCTCTTCTGGGACCCCTATGATTCTGATGCTGTTCCTTTATAATGAGTCACTTATTTCTCTAATTCTTAAATCATGCTTTTTTGCCTGAATCTCTCTCTTTTTTCTGCTTCATTATTCTCTATAAGTTTGTCCTCTATATCACTGATTCTCTGTTCTGCCTCATCTATCCTTGCCGCCACTGCATCCATCAGTGATTGCAGCTCAGTTATGGCATTTTTAATTTCATTTTGGCTATTTTATACTTCTTTATCTCTTCAGAAAGTGATTCTAATCTATTTTCGACTCCAGCTAGTATTCTTATTATAGTGGTTCTAAATTCTGGTTGAGACATCTTGCTTCTATCTGTGTTGGTTAAATCCCTGGCTGTTGTTTCTTCGTGCTCTTTCTTTTGGGGTGAATTCCTTCATTGTCATTTTGAAAGGAGAAAAGGAATTAAAGAGGTGGAAAAAATTGAAATTAAAAAAATAAAATTCAAAAATATTAAAATTAAAAATTACACACACACACAAATTGAATAGATGATGCTAGATACTAGGTGTGTTTTGGTCTGGGTGTTGAAGGTGGTTTGACAGATTAGAGAAAAAAAAGAGGGGGAGAAAAAAAGGAAATCATTTGAGAATTTGAAAAAAAATGAATACACTGAAGTAGACTAAAATGAGATGATGGGGTAAAATAGTATTTGAAAAAATATATACAAAGTAAAGAATATAGTGGGAAAAATTAAAGAAAAATATTTTTCAACTTTTTTTTAATTTTTGGGACAGAGAGAGACAGAGTATGAACGGGGGAGGGGCAGAGAGAGAGGGAGACACAGAATCGGAAACAGGCTCCAGGCTCTGAGCCATCAGCCCAGAGGCTGATGCGGGGCTTGAACTCATGGACCGCGAGATTGTGACCTGGCTGAAGTCGGACGCTTAACCGACTGCGCCACCCAGGCGCCCCAAGAAAAATATTTTTAATAAAATTAAAAATAAATATGAAATTTTTCTTTTTCTGTATTTAAGAAAAAAGAAAATAACTGAAAAAGAGAAAAAAGATAAAAAATAAAAAAGAAAAGAAAAAAGAAATCTTTTGAAAATTTGAAAAAGTGAATACACTGTAGTAGACTAACATCAAATGATGGAAGTAAAATAGAATTTGAAAAAAATTACATAAAAGCAAAAAATATAGTAATAAAAATAAATAAAAATATTTTAAAAGAAATTGAAAGTAAAAATGAAGTTTTTCTCTTTCTGCATTCAAGAAAAAGAAAAGAAAATAAAAAGAGAAGAAAAGAAGGTAATTGAAAATTTGAAAAGGTGAATACACTGAAGTATACTAAAATAAAATGGTGGAAGTAAAGTAGAATTTGAAAAAAAATTACACAAAAGTAAAAAATATAGTAATAAATTTAAAGAAAAATATTTTAAATAAAAATTGAAAATAAAAATGAATATTTCTTTCTGTATTCAAGAAAAAGAGAAGAATTTTAGAAGAGGAAAATAAAAAAAGAAAAAAGAAAGAAAGAAAATTGAATAGATGTACCTGTGAACAGATTGAAGTGGGACTGAAATTGCTTCAGTTTCCCCTAGAAGTCAGACTATGTAGCGGTTTATAGTCTATAAATTTAGCTGGCGGTGAGACTTGTGTTCTTGAAGAGCAAAGTTGGCCCAGTTGGGCAGAGTTCAATGTAACAGCTCTGCTATCCGCTAGATGGCACTGCTAGCCTACTGGGGTGGATTGTTGCAGGGCTCGTAGGTGCGTATGTGCATGCGCAGGAGTGGTGAAAATAGTGCCACCCAGCTAACCAGTCTGTTCTCCCAGATTAGCAATTAGCAACCCTCTCTCCCGAGTTTTGTCTTAGATGCAGCTGTTTTCTCTGGCCCCTTACTTCTGAAGGACTGGGGCTTTGACCCATTCCATCCCTCTGTGGGAGGGTCTCACCGAGCAATGGCCGAATGTAGCCATTCAGCAATGGCTGAATATCGGCTGCACCCAGGAATGCCCGCTGGACCCTGCTGTTGCTGGTGCCCCAAGACTGCAGCCAGGTGCCAGCCCGCCCCAGAAAAAGTTCATGAGACAGTGTCGCAGCAGCGTTTCAGGGATTATGGAAAATCACAACACACATCTGGCACCAGGCTTCACCCTTAACGACCTTGTTCCAGCACCAGAGAATGTGGCTATTCTCAGGGGTCTGCTGGGACCAGGTGGCTTTAACAGTCTCTACCAAATGTCCTTCCAGCAGTGGAACCACTTTTCCCTGTGTGGCCTGAGAAACTCCTGGACCCCACTCTGTTCCTGGGGATTCACCCTTCCCACCAGAGCACTGACAAGTATCGAGCTGTAGATTTGCAGCCTTTGCACTCCCCTTGTTTACAGTCTTAATGGAATTTAAACCCTCTCCTTTCTCCTTTCTCCCTTTTTAGTTTAGTCCCTGCGGCTATTTCCAATTTTCCACTTTCTCTCCAGCTGCTTTTGGGGAGGGGTGATTTTCCCGTATTCTCTCTCCCTCCCCAGTCTTCATCCTCTCTCTGCCTGCAAAAGCGGTTCCCTACCTTTTGCAGCATCTTGCTCCCCAAATTCACCTTTCCGTGCTGTGTACATGCTGAATTTTGTGGTTCAGGTTGTGCATATTGTTGTGTTAATCCTCCAATCAGTTTTCTAGGTGTATAGGATGGTTTAGTGTTGGTCTGGCTATATTTTGTGGACGCAAGACACAAAAATCTTCAATGCTGTTCTGCCATCTTGGCTCCTCCCTCAAACAACTGCTAAGTTAAATATTTCTGATTAATGATTGAAATCTGTCCTTTTTCACTATTCAAACTTTCTCACTTAACAAACTGGTATCTGAATACACTTTTCTAAGAAATTCTAAATCATTCCAGAATAACTATTTAATATAAACAAACCACCAATGAGTATTTTAGTAGAGCCTTGAAAACAGCCACCTTATTCATGACAACTAAATCCAAGGTTGGATTGGCATTCTGAGGACTCCATGGGTTTGCTTGGGTGGCTTCTCAGTTAACTGTTCTCACAATTACACAGGGATCATTTTTAAACTTAACTGTGAGAATGAACTGAATGGACATATTGTGGCTCTGCCTCCTGCTTTGAAAATGGGACTTCAGGGGGCGCCTGGATGGCGCAGTCGGTTAAGCGTCCGACTTCAGCCAGGTCACGATCTCACGGTCCGTGAATTCGAGCCCTGCGTCAGGCTCTGGGCTGATGGCTCGGAGCCTGGAGCCTGTTTCCCATTCTGTGTCTCCCTCTCTCTCTGCCCCTCCCCCCGTTCATGCTCTGTCTCTCTCTGTCCCCCCAAAAATAAATAAACGTTGAAAAAAAAATTTGAAAATAAAAAAAAATAAAAAAAAAGAAAATGGGACTTCAAGGGTGCCTGAGTGGCTTAGTCAGTTAAGTGTCTGACTCTTGGTTTCAGCTCAGGACATGAGTTCATGGTTTTGTGAGTTCAAGACCTGCATCAGTCTCTGTGCTGGCAGCTTGGAGTGTGCTTGGGATTCTCTACCTCTCTCCCTTCCTCTCTGCCCCTCCTGGCTTGCACTGTCTTTGTCTCTCTCAAAATAAATAAACTTTAAAAAAATAAAAGAAAATGGGACATCACTGGGAGCATGTTGTCAACTGTTAGACATGGCATTTTTGTAAACTTTCAGATTGGATACATAATATGCCTAAGCAGAAGGCATGGTCTTGGTAATACTCAGACTCAAAATATCAAATCAGTATTGTAGAACTCTACATTCCTTAATATGGTCCCCAGTTCTTGGGTATTTCAGAATGAGAGTTCTGCGACTGTGGCCTTCATGAAGAGGCACCGTACCACAGTAATTAAGACCATAGGTACTAGACTTTGTTTAGGTCTAAAGCCTGTCTTTACCACTTACCGACTATTGGATTGGGACACTTTTTTTTTAAACTCAGTCGAGAATAGTTTCCTCATCTGTTAATGATGTAGATAGTATAAGCACCTATCTCATACAGCAATTGTGAGGATTAGCAGTGTTCATTCAAGCAATGTGCCAAGCATTTAGTAAATGTTAACTACTATTATTTATCACGAGTCTGATAGTTCTCATTGGGACCCAAGGTATTAGATACCATTTGGTCTTATATTCATGAAGTTTTTCATGTAGATTCAAATATGTCTATTCTGGAGATATTGTAGGCTGCCATGTAGTCTTCTGCATTTACCTCATCATTTTAATTTCCACTCCCATGGCTCTAGAGGCCTGTTAAAAACAGTTTAAAGATGCATGAAGAGTGCTTACATACCTTCTATTTTGAATAAGCCAAGGTAGTTCTGACCTCTTATTTGCTTGTCCTAAATCTTCAGATTAGCTTCCATGGTGGCTGGCAACCACACTAACTTTCCAGGGGGGAGAAATATAGGAAATCCTATTTTTTTCATGTATAAATCTATAGATACACTGCTTTCAGCATCCTGATATTCACCTGGTAAACGATAGTGATTTTCCCTATATGTTGACTGAAGTGGTAATAAAACTACCTAAAACAGTGACAAAAATTAGCACAAGGAACTTTGATAGGCATTGGCCAGAGAAAGAGTTGACATATATGCCCCTTTCTTATTCTTCACTCAAAGTTCTGATGCTCCTTTGCAATGATTGTGTATGAGGGGTAACTATTCTCTTAGCCAGTGGGAGTGTACATCTGACACTTTGTATTACTAGACTTACTATTTTTGTTTTTTAGGAAAAGGTAATTCATTTTTTGAAAGTTTTTTTTTTTTAATTTTTTTTTCAACGTTTATTTATTTTTGGGACAGAGAGAGACAGAGCATGAACGGGGGAGGGGCAGAGAGAGAGGGAGACACAGAATCGGAAACAGGCTCCAGGCTCTGAGCCATCAGCCCAGAGCCTGACGTGGGGCTCGAACTCCCGGAGCGCGAGATCGTGACCTGGCTGAAGTTAGACGCTTAACCGACTGCACCACCCAGGCGCCCCAGTTTTTTTTATTTTTAGATATCTTTAGACTAACTGTAAAAATAATACTGAGCATTTCTACATACTCATCACCCTACTTCCCTTTATATTTAAATCTTATACAATCATGGCACAATTATCAAAACTAAGAAAATAATCATGGTACAATAATATTAACTAACAGAATTTATTAAGATTTTATCAGTGTTTCTACTAATGCTCCAGAATCCAATTCAGGAACTTACATGGCAGGTATTTGTCATATTTTCTTCTCCTCCAATTTGTGACAGTTCTTTAGTCTTTCACGGTCTTTCATGACCTTGATATTGTTGAAGAGTAGTGGATAGTTATTTTTAGCATATCCCTCCATTGAGGCTTTTCCGATGTTTTCTCATGATTAGATTGAGGCTACACATTATTGGAAATGCTAACAGATATTCCCTTTTTTGTACAGTCTCTCAGGGGGTACGTGATGTTATTATATGTTACAGGTAATGATAATCTTGATCACTTGGTTAAGGTGGTGTCTGTTAGTATCTACTGTAAATTTACTATTTTTCTATTTGAAATTACTAGATATTTTTGGGAAGATACTTAGAGAATATGAAAATATCCTATTTCTGCTTAAGCTTTGCCCACTAGTATTAGCATCCATCAGGTGATCTTCCCTGCAGCAATTATTACTATGATGTTCTAATGGTGGTTTTCTATTTCCCTCATTCTTTGTACATTTATTATTAGAAATTGGACTTCTTCTATAACAAAGGGTTGTTTTTATATTATTCATTCATTCATTCATTCATTTCTTCATTCATTCATTCACTTATGTTTTATACCAGAACAAACTGATAGATATTATTTT
This sequence comes from Herpailurus yagouaroundi, assembly GCF_014898765.1. Taxonomy (NCBI): domain Eukaryota; kingdom Metazoa; phylum Chordata; class Mammalia; order Carnivora; family Felidae; genus Herpailurus; species Herpailurus yagouaroundi. The sequence goes on along the minus strand of NW_024420231.1, from coordinate 1,004,885 downwards.
ATTCTTTGGGTTATAATTCTATATTATCTTTAGTTTGTTGCTCAAATTACTCAACCTTTGACCATTGGAATCTCTTTCAGATGAGCTCCTGTGCTCAACATGTCCTTTATCTTAAAAAAATCACTTCCTTATTTTCATTACCACAGATGCATCAGGTTTATCTTTTGTTTTCCATATTCCAGACCTGTAATCAGCCAGTCCTTTGTTTAGTGGATATATATATATATATATATATATATATATATATTAGAGCAAGAGAGAGCAAGCATGTGAGCAGGAGAGAGAGGAAGAGAGAGGGAGGGAAGGAGGGAGAGAGAGAGAGAGAATGAATATCATAAACAGGCTCCACACTCAGTGCAGAGCCTGATGCAGGACTCAATCCCATGACCCTGAGATCATGACCTGAGCTGAAAACAAGAGTTGGACACTCAACTGACTGAGATACCCAGGAGCCCCAAGAGGGTGATATTTACAACCATGATCTGTGTCTTAAGTGTGCTTGCTATTGGGATATCTCTGCTTCTAACCCCTTTCAGTGGATATAGCTAGGAAATATATGTATATACATACATACATATATACATATATTTCCTAACTTATATGTACACACATCTATATTTATTTCTGTATGTATCTGGATTACATTAAGAAAAAAACATGAGTGTATATTGATACCTATGACTCCAACCCAGTATGCAGGGTTCATTTTAGCCTCCTCCTTTTCCTTATTTTTACCTTTTCTCTCTGACACTGAGAAACCTGGTTCTCATTATCTACAACATATTTACTTAGTCTTTCACTCTAGTATATTAATTAGGTAGTTTCAGAATCCTTATGAGAAACACATTTGTGAACTAGAGTGCAGTGTTTGTATAGCTTTTTTTTTTGTTTTTTAGCCTTATAATATCCAGTCATCACGTTGTTCTTCAAAGTTATTTAGGTTAGCTCTTTTTTTTCCTTTCTCCTTCACCATGTGACTTGATTGTAATACAATTATATTTATTTGTCACAGTATTCAGTTCATCACCCTCTCCCCTGACAATTGGGCTGAATGTTCTAAAATTTAAATACAACTATTCCATGGGGTTTTTGACAAATGCAGATAGTAGGGTTTCCACTAATACCATACAGGACAGTTCCATCACTCTGAAAAGTTCCTCCTGATGCCCCATTATGATCAGACCTTCCCCTCACCCCTAATGCTTGGCAACCACTGACCTTTTTTTATCCACATGGATTTCTCTTTTCCAGAGTGTAATATACATGCAATCATATGATGTATATGATTTTTTAACTTGAATTTGGCTCTTTAACTTAGAAAAATACATTTAAGATTCATCCAAGTTGTATGTGTTGGTAGTTCCTTTCTTTTTCTTTTTAGACCTGGTAGGATGCACTGTTGTTTGTTTAACCATTAACCGATTGAAAGGCATTTAGATTATTTCTACTTTTTCACTGTTATGAATAAGGCATAATAGCTCTAAGCATTTGTGTATAGGTTTTTGTGTGAGCATAAATTTTCATTATTCTTGGGTAGGTACCTAGAAATGGGATCAGTAACTTTAAAAAGTATTTATTCAAGTATCCAGAGAAGAAAAAGGAAAACCTAAGTATTCAGTACCATATTTTGGTTATTACCACATTAATCCTTACCATTTCAGTGTAGTTTCATAACTCCCAACTTTACATCACCATCACCAATTACTGTCAGAATCTTCTGATTTTGAATCTTCTTGTTTTATAATCCTGTTCCTGTTTTATAATCTCCATAGTGATCCAACATGTTCTATTCTGGTTTATTTTTCCATAGATTAAGGTAGGCCCTTGATCACACCTTCCCTGACACAAATATACTTAGGTGCAAAATGGGTATTCTTGAAGCCAGGTCCTAACCCTGTTTACTAGTTTCTGAAAAACATTGACTTTCTAATGACTATTTTTTAAGGAGATTCCCTTTGTGTAGTCAGAATGAGCAATGACCTATCTGACATTAATTGAGAGTCTTCTTAAAGAACCCCTGTCCTAATATATCAAATGTATCAACTTGCTACAGAGCTCGGAGTTGCTGTCATTAGCATCATTCTTTTGGGCCAAGGTTCAGTCGTTTTCTTGTTTCTGTTAAAAATGCATATTTTTAATCTGTGAGGGCAGATGTGCTAGCACATTAGCTAGTTGTCACCTCAGAGAGATTGCAGCTCTGATCTCTGATATTCTTCTCTACTGACACTTTTCATTAATCTGCAAATACCCAGTTCTGTTTCACTAAACTGTGAGCTCCTAGACTGAGGGTAGAGTTCATCTCTGTATTCCTAGTGGCTGGCGTGTAGTAGGTGGTCCATATATACTTCTCGAATGGATGAATAAATGCATGATGAGTACATGATGCTTAGGGGTGAGGAATTTGTAGGGAAAGGCTCTTCATATTTTGCATATGCAGGAAAAGGCAAACCTAAATGGAAGGACATAGTAGGAGTTTGGAGCACCAGAGAGCAGCAGGATAGTATAGTTCTGTCATGGGAACAGTGGACACGTAAATATGGTAACTAATTGAAGGCCAGCCACAAAGTTAAAAGGTTTTAGGAAGCTGTGGCTGGGGGGGGGGTGGGGTGGGCTCTGGGGACAGGATGGGATAAAATCTCAATCTTGTTATTTCTACAGGAATTTGGTTTTTACTTCAAGTAATATGGGGATCAATTTGGGATGCAGTGTTTGATTAGAAGAATAACTTGATCTGACTTTTATTTTAACGGGATCACTCTGATTACATTCTTGGGAGTAGAATGAGGTGGGAGGGCAAGGACAGCATCAGAGGCATCAGTAAAAAGGCTATTTCAGTAAATGTAAACTGGAGGTGAGAGTGGCTTGGATTCGTATAGATGCAGTGGAAGTTGTGAGAAGTAGTCAGATTCAGCATATATGCTGAAGGTAGAGTTGTTGGCATTTTATGATGTGTAATACTAGATCTCTTTCCTCTGTGTAACAAAACAGAATAAAGCAAAACAAAACACTATGATGTCTACCAACTATAAAGTAGAAATTGATATTAATAGTTAAAGCAGAACTAATTTCCCAGTAAAGCAAAACTTTCTTGATGTCAAGTTACCTTGGAATCAGTGTGTTTCTGCCAGCTGATATAAGGCCTTCAAGTCCATGTTTTCCAGCTACCTTCTATAAGGAGCTTTAGCAGAGGAGTATTTACATTACCTCTATTCCTGCTGATTGAATCTGTAGCAAACAGAACAGTGTGTACAATTTTATCTTACTTGAGAGGATTTCCAGCTGTGGATCTGTCACTCTTCATATGGGGAATAGAATTATTTCAGGGTATATACTGCTTGCAGGAAAAGCTTTTACCTAGTGAGGTAAATATGCTAAGAAAACAATTTGATCAAATATGGGTTCATGAAACCCACATATCCACCCATGTACACACATTCAGCTTCATGTGTTTTAAGTGAAAGTCTCTCTGGTCCTGATATGAGAAGACAGAGTCTTGGTTAGAATAACAAGTGATACTTTAATCCCTGGGTAAAATTTTCATTGCTGAACTTCTTCTACTGATTACCCAGATGGTTTTATAGGATTGTGTAACACCTGTTCTGAAAGCATATTAATGAATATGTAAGCCTCTGATTTGTATGTTGATTTATGTCACTTGGAATTAAACTCCTTAATTCATTAGCACCTCTCAGAATAGTGCCCCTTCCCGTTTATTACTATAACATAATTAGGCATACAAGCAGCAAGGGAAGTGATGTTAAGGGGACCTGAATCCCTCAGAAGACTTGTAGTTTCATGATTGAACCTAACTTGATTGAAAAATATAATCTACCTTCACTCCAGGGTCTGTGGCAGTGTCTGACAGCAATCTCCAGGAATCCTGTCACCAGGGACAGCAAGCAGATGCAGTTTGGTTGAGATCCCTCCTTTGCAGGGATGACATTTGGCCCTTTGAGGTGAGGGCTAGAGAAGTTCTTTTTATTTCTGTCAGTGTCCCTCTCTACAGGGTAGTAGCTAGAGACTGAAGCTTGCATGCAAGAGGGTGCCTATAACAGAAATAGTTATATCCCAGTTTGTCTGAAAACTCAAGGGAAATTAGGTTTTGATGGACCCCTCTTTGGACAGAAGTAAAATTTTCAAAATCTAAGTGTTGAAGATTTAAGTGATAATTCTGGATCTTTGTCTCTTATTGCGCTTCAATTACTGTGAAAAGTATAACAAAGTCAGAAAGTTTTCTCTTCCATCATTATTTAAATAGATTAGAGTTCTCAGAATGTTCATAGGCACATTACTAATTCCTAGAAAATCTATTTTTACAGAGTGTATTTTATGTCTGTCCATTCTGTAAAAATATAATTTTACTTGAA
>NW_024420231.1:925106-1000118 GCF_014898765.1 Herpailurus yagouaroundi | reverse complement strand
ATGAACCTCATAAGAAAATTATTCTCATGATTTTGTAGTCTCATGACATATACACAGAGAATAACACAACACAATCCACAAGCAGGCAGTAAGAAACAAAAAGGTATCAGTAACAAAAATATTTTAATTTATTAAAATTGTAACAATTATTTATCGAGCAATTATTATATGCTAAGAACTGTTGTAGGAGATATAAATACACATGTGGGCAAAACAGATTGAAATCCCTGTTCTCATATGTTCTATTATGTGTGTTAATTGGGGGTGTGAGACAATCAATAATAAATAAGGCAACATACAAGGTGATTTTCATAAAGAGACAAATGCTATAAAGAAAATGGAGTTCTGTGATAGAGTGCCTATGGGCCTGTGTGATGAGGCTAAGCCAGAGTTTACAAGGTAATCAAGGAAGGTCATTCTAAGAATGGGATGTTTGAGAGTTGAGACTTAAACAACAAGGAGTGGACCATGTGTAGACCACAGTACAGTGACTTCCAGAAGGATTAACAAGGGCAAAGTCCCTAAAGTGGCAACCACGTTGGCATGTTTGGCAAGAATGGAGGTAGGACGGACAGTTAGGATATTCTTGCAGTGGTATAGGCATGAGATAATGGTGGCCTTGAACTAGCAAGAGAGCAATGGAAATGGAGAGAACTGAATGGGTTCAGGGTATATTTTGGTAGTGGAGTTGATAAAATTTATAGATGTTTTGCATATGGGAGGTAAGAGAAAGAGATTATTAAATTATAACTCCTAGGTTTTTGGATTAAGCAGTGGGGTGGGTGGTGGTGTGACACTAACTGAGGTGTAAAATACTAGAAAAGAAACATATTGGGGTGTGAGTGGAAATCAAGAGTCCTGTTTTGTACATGTTAAGTTTGAGATGCCTATTAGACACAAAAATGATTGCCAATAGTCATCACTATAAAGCTCATGTTCATACAGAAGCTCCTTAGGTCTTCTGTCAGAGGTATTTTTTTTTTATTTTATGCACAGATTAAATGAACTTGGTTCTCCAGGTTTTTAAACCACAACAGTAAAAACTTGAACTCTCTCTCTCTTTTGCAACAGATACCATATGTCAAACTGCCTACTGAAATTATTCACCCAACCTAACATGTTCAAAGCTAACTCTGTGATCTTCCTCTTCATGCTTGTTCCTTTTACATCTTTTATCTTTATCAGTGGTTCACCCCATGCCCCAAGTTTATTCCTAGACTCTGCCCCTCCATCACCCCAATGTTTAGTGGATTACTAAGTCGTGTCTCAGTGTCTCTCTGATATCTCTCTTGCTCTTCATCTAAGCTGCTACTACCATTCAAGATAACATTACTTCTTGCCTGGGTTAGCATATAAACATATGCTGCTATACCATCTTCTTAAATCACCTTTTACCCTCTATGTTTTGGGTAACTCCTGTTTATTCTTCAGAGTTCATCTCAGAGATAACTTTTTCCAGGAAGGCTTCACAGACATCTCCAACTTGTCCCTCACCCCGTTTAGATTAATTAACCCCTATTATATGACCCTATAATGCCCCATAATTACTGTTATTATTGTATATATCACTTGGTGTTATAATAGCCTCTTTATTTGCCTCTTCAACTGCACTGTGAACTTGTAGATATCAGAGATTGTATCTCTTATTGTCACATCTGCATCGCCCAACATGGTGTCTGACATGTGATTGGCATTCAATTTTTTTTTTTTTTACTTTTTTTACAGTATATTTATTTTTGAGAGAGAGAGAAATAGAGAAAGAAAGCAAGCACAGGGTTGGGGCGGAGGGGCAGAGAGTGAGTGAGAGAGAGAGAGAATTCAAGGACCCTTAACTGACTGAGCCACCCAGGTGCCCCTCAATAAATGTTTTTGAACAAATGAATGCTTGAAGCAAATTAGAATGAAAACCTTGTTAAAGGTAAACTGACAATGGTAAGTAATGGTAGCTTATACTTGTATAAGTGAGGAAGGAAACAATGAAATAAGCCATAAAAATCTCAAAAAATACCATACTCTGGGGTCATTTAGCATTGGGACTGTAAGTATTACACTGCATTATGATTTTGCATTATAGATTATATAGCATAATGCAGTCATTCCCATTAGTTTTAAAGACACTGGGGCATCTAGAAAAGACTATATTTAGTTGTCTCCGTTTGAGAAAGTGTAGGAGTATGTACTACCTTAATATGTCCTATGACTCATGTACACCAAATCAAGTTGAGGAAAAACGATTATAGACCAATAATTTTAACACAATCAGTTCTGGAACTTATGTGTTTCCCTCCAAATTGGTATGCAGGTTTAGATACAGACAAAGAATATCAGAACGAAGCTCAAACCAACCTTTTATTTATACACCAAGGTGCTACTGAGTTCACTTTTCGAGAGCATCCTAAAAATCTCATATACTAGACAATAACAGAAAATATTTCTCTAAATAGAAATGTCTTCAAAATGCCCATGATATGTGTAAAGTTGTTAATGATTTGATGTAAATAAAGATGGAATTGATGACTTCTGCCTAGACCCTCTGCTTAATTGCTCTATACCACTATACATTGTACTCTTTGGCCTCATTTTCCTGTCCCTGATGTTTTCCCTAAAGCTCTGTCTCCAATTGATTAGCTCAATAAATTGCTATAGTATACAGAATATGGATAATAAAGATCTGAGCAACTATGAATCCACAGTAAGTGGTCAGCAACCTTATAAATATTTATTAAGATGTGGTTAATGCCCATCACTTAGAGGCAGCCAAACCAGGATAAATTGGCTATAATCCACTCACTGCTTACATCTTCATAGAATTATCTTTTGCAGGGATGGGTGTTTGGAGTTGGAATGGGTAAACTGAGTAGACTGGGGGAAGAGGGATTATTGCAAACCAATAAAAAAAGTGCTAACTCCATTCAGAATCCTTTTCTGAACATGTAATACTAATCAAACTCTTAAAAATATAAATTACTTTTTCTTAGAGATAAAGCTCTCATTAAAGTGAGAGAGAACTGTATGATTTTAGGATGAGCAACTGATAGCTTTCTATTATCCAGTTTTGAGTGGGCCTGGAAGTGTGACATGTTGCATAGGAGTGGGATGGGACTGAGAGAAAAACACCTTTCAAGAACACCAAGATTCATTTATATGTTTTTAAGGTCAGGATTTTGTAAAGAACACAAAAATAAAAACACAAAAATACTTTATATGCAACAAAAAAATTATTCTACACTCGGTGCCTAATACTAGAAGGTCTACACATAGGGAGTTGTCTGATAAGAGTTGACATGAAATCTACAAGTCATGAAGATAAACTAATATTTATTTACTGTTTACTATGTGCTATATTTCACAGTTTTCCTTTTCTCTTAATTTAATCTTCACATCAATCTTATGAGGTAGGGACTATTATCTCATTTTCCAGATGAGAAAATTAAGGGCTCCAGGAGGTGACATTAATTGCCCAAGATAACATAGGAAGTGATGGAATTGTTATTCAAATGCAGATATCTGGGACTCCAAAAACTATGCACTTTCCACTAAAATATGTTGTTATGTCCACCTGCAAGCACCATATTCCTTTCCATTCTCTACCTCTTCACCCATGTTTCTTGGTAGGGAGATAAATTTCACATGTTGGCTTTGCAAAATCTGAAGTGTGAATGTGGAAACACCTGGTCACAATTCTATAACCCCAGAAATGCTTGGATTGTTTGCACAAGTGATTTATAGCAGGACTGGTTTTAACGTGATTTTAGTACTGCATAATCTGAGGGGCTCAGAGAGCTCTCTCACCAGCATTTCATGTGGGCCAAGGAAGGTCGTATTAAAGATTCTAGATAGAAGTGAGAGCTCTGTAGGAGTGAGAGAATAATCCTGCTGAGTCTTAAATAGTGCTCAGATACCTGTAAGATGCTCTCCTGGAAGTGGCTTTGAGGATGGAGTCACATTAAGGCTCCATCATAGAATTATGTGGTTTATAAATACATTGTTTCAGCCAAGTGTGGCACCTCTGATGGATACTAATGGATATGCTAGTTATAATCAGAACAGGATTTTTAAAAGAAGAGAAATATCAGAATGCATTTAATGTTTTACACTGGAAAAATACAATATTTCTTTCAACTGAGATAGAAACCAAAATATTTCAGTTGCTCCTGTGACACTAATGAATCACAGACATGGTGAGCTTGCCAAAGACACAGAAACAAAATATATTTTTTGCTGAGCCTGAAGAATGTCAGGGTAGAAGTGTATTTTTATTCAGGCTTCAACTTTGAATAAATGAATGAATGAATGAGAAGTTCTTTTGTATTCTTCTGTTCCTCCCTGAATTCTGAAAACATTTTCTCAAAGACACAATGTTAGAAATGGTGTTATTTCTTCCAGTATGAAAAATTCACTAAGACCTATCTGTATACAAGTTGTAACAAAAACTGTTTATTGAGAACTTACTATGTTTTAAGCACTTTCTGATGTAATACCCACAATAATCATGTGATACTGTGCACTATTATTGATATTACTTTACAGATGAGGAAATAGGCTCAGAGAGCTTACATTTATTGATCTATGTCACACAGCTAGAGCCTAGTGATTTTATTTATGTCTTTATTTATGTATTTATTTATGTATTTATGTATGTATATATTTATTTATTTTCAGCGTTTTATTTTTTAATTTATTTTTTTGCCTATCATCAATGTCTTTATTTATTTTTCTTTTAATATGAAATTTATTGTCAAATTGGTTTCCATACACCACCCAGTGCTCATCCCAACAGGCGTCCTCCTCAATGCCCATCACCCACTTTCCTCTCCCTCCCACCCCTCATCAACCCTCAGTTTATTCTCAGTTTTTAAGAGTCTCTTATGGTTTGGCTCCCTCCCTCTCTAACTTTTATTTTGAGCCTAGTGATTTTTAAATAACTCCTATAACTACTGCACTGTTGCTTAAGGATTACGTGTGTAGAGTACCCTTAAGTAGCTAGACCAAGATAAAGCACAGAGGTAGTAGTAGAGATAAAGAATTAAACTCAGTCTTACTTGAGGAACCAACATTTAACAGAACATTTAACCAGAACCTTAAAATGCCCCATAAGTACCTAAGTAACAGTAGGATCTGGTCCAAGGCTTGTTTCTATAAATAAGACATAACTTATGTAAAGTAGCTATTATCACTGATTGTTACAGGGTAGAGGTGAAAGGGCAAGGCAGTCACCTTTCTATATTATATCTACACTAAAAGTACATCATTCTACTCAAAAACCTTTAATGCTTTCCTAATGCCTAGAGAACCAAGTTCTGATTCCTTATCTTCATGTTCAGGGTCTGCCATACAAGGGCCACAACAGAACTTGGCAATTTGATCTTAGACTATTTACCTATGCTCCAGACTAACTGCGTCATTTGCTCATCAAATATGCTATGTAATTACTCGTTGTGTCTGTGCTTTTGCTTAAATTGTCTCTTTTTTCTGTTCACCTCTGGAAGATGATTTCCCTTCTGCTCCTTCTATGCCCTGCTCCCCCCAACAATCTCTATCTGTCAAAATTGTATCATCCTTTATTGCTCTTCTCAAATACCACGTATTAAAAATAATTTTTTTATTTTTATTTTATTTAGGTATTTTATTTTATTGACACACAGCTTTACCTTAGTTTTAAGTATATGGACATAATGTCCTGCCAGACAATAGCTTAAGTACAGAGAAACGAGTAGTTTGGAAACTCATTTACTGATTGTAGAGCTTACCCCTCCCAGAGCAGTTCTTCCCAGGTGTGGTTGGAGGATCATTGTAGTGAAGGATAGCAAAGCGTTTTTTTTCACAGTTTTATTCATATTACTCTTTAAACTTTTTTTTATTGAGATACAATTGACATAAAACATTATGTGTACAACATATTGATTTGGTACTTTTATATATTACAATATGATTATCACCACAGTATTAGCTAGCCCCTATATTATATCACATAATATAATTTCTTTTTTTGTGGTGAGAACAGTATTATACAGCCAAGAGAAAAAAGAAATCCTGCCATTTGTGACCAATCCTGCCATTGGATGGACCTTGAGTTGAGGTAAGTCAGGTGAAGAAAAAGACAAATACTGCATGATATCATTTATATATGGAATAGAAAAAAGCTCAACTGTAAAACCTGAATTGAATAATGATTACCAGGTAATGGAGTAGGGGAGTGGAAGCACTGGGAAGATGTTAAAGGTACAAAGTTGCAACTAGTAGATAAATTCTACTGGAGATTTAATATATAACATATTGATTGTAGTCAGTAATACAGTATTACAAACTTCAAACTAGATCTATGATCCATTTGGAGTTAATTTTTGTGAAGGGTATTCAAATATCACTTCTTCAGGCAGCCTTTTCAGAGTACCTTCTACCATGAAGTGGATATGACTTCGCCCTCCTTATAACATACTGAACACTTGTTTTTTTCTTCTGTCGTGATTGGGGTGACCATATAATTTATTGTTCAAATTGGGATACTTTTCTGAGCGAAAGAGTGTGCTACTAATAATTATATCAGGATAACAAACACAAACTGGAACTGTCCTTATGGAAACATTAATTATAGTATATCTTATCTTATCCATATTTTAGTCATTTCTGGACCTAACCGAAGCATTTTGTGAACTTCAAAGGGTTTTCTCAACTCCTTAGCATCATCTTCCTATTTCCTGAAGTTCCCAACATATTTTTGAATGTAAATAGAAGCCCTCTTGTCTAAAGTGATTCTACCTACTTAGTCAATTGAAAAAGTTACGTAAAGGAAATATCAAGTAAACATGATACCTACTTATCTTACACATTATATTTTTTCTCAAAATATATAAATATTTATTTGCTCACTTATCTTTTGATCTAGGAACTACCAAGTCCTTTTCTTTGAGGGTGAGTTTATTGACCGGTACCCCATGAACTCTTTTTTTTTTTTTTTTTTTTTTTTTCAGAAACAACACTTATAAGGCATTAATTCTGATTTTCAGGGCAGTTTTTTAAAGTAGAGTGAGATACTAAAGATGCTTGCAAAGTAATAATTCTATATTTTTTTTACAATTAAAAAAACAAAGAATTTATGATCTTAACCATTTTAAGTATACAGTTCATTGTTTTTAAATACATTCATAATTTTGTGCAACCATCACCACCATTTACCTCCATAACTCTTTTCATCTTGCAAAATGAAATTTTATACCTATTAAACAATAACCCTATATACTTCTCTCCCCACATATCCTGGCAACCACCATTTTATTTTTCGTCTCTATGATTTTGACTACTCTAAGTACCTAGTGTAAGTGGAATCATACAATATTTGTCTTGTTGTGACTGTCTTATTTCACTTAGCATGATATCCTCAAGATTCATCTATGTTGTAGCATGTGCCAGAATTTCTTCATTTTTTAGGTTGAATAATACTCCATTATATGTATATACCACACTTTGCTTATCCATTCACCCATTGCTGGACGTGTGGGTTGTTTCCACTTTTTAGCTATTGTGAATCATGCTGCTGCTATGAACATGGGTGTGTAAATATCTCTTTGAGAGTTTGCTTTCAATTCTTTTGAGTATATACCCAGAAGTAGGATTGATAGATCACATGGTAATTCTATTTATAATTTTTTTAGACACACTGTTTTCCACAACAGCTGTTTTTATATTTATATCAACAATGCACAAGGGTTCCAATTTCTCACATCCTCTCCAACACTTGTTATTTATTTATTTTTTGATAGTAGCCATCCGAATGGGTGTGAAATAGTAGCTTATTGGAGTTTTGATTATTTCGCTAGTGATTAATGATGTTGAGTATGTTTTCATGTGCTTATTAGTCATTTTTATCTCTATTTTGGAAAAACATATATTCAAGTCCTTTGCCCATTTTTGAATTGAGTTTTTTGTTGTTGAGTTTTAGGAGCTCTCTATGTATTGTGAATATTAACCCCTTATCAAATATATGAATTGTAAGTATTTTCTCCCATTCTGTGGATTATTGCCTTTTTACTCTGCTGATATTGTCTTTTGATGCATAAAATTTAAAAATTCTCATGAAGACCTATTTGTCTTTAGCAGGTCTTTCCAAATCTTTTAATGTAATTTTTCAGAGAAAGGAATCTGTTTCATACTTCATTTATTTGCATAACATTTTATTAAACTACCTAATCAAATAACAATTAGAAACAAGTTTTGTAAACAATCCCAGTTGACTCTTGGTAAGCACTTTGGGTGGGAGCAGAAGCACATGACAAAATTAGAGACTAACCTACCAAAAGCAATGGCTCAGTGAACCTCAGATATCAGTTAGTATGTTTTACAGAGCATGTGGAGAAGTTTTGTTGATCTGGTGTGTTAATTAAGTGGAGATTTAGTTAAGAGAACATTTAGTGTATAAGGTTCTAGTAAATACTAGTTGAGTTTAATTGAATTTAACTAGTAAATACTTGTTGAGGTTAATTGAATTTATCTGAGACTTTAGGAGGAAGTTTTTCCACCCTCCATTTTTACTGATTTATCCTCTGTGTCTGTGAAAGAAGAAATGCATATAGGAGGACCCATTTTATTAAAATTTAAATTTCAACCCTTGTTCCTCTTGGCATGGCTTATCCTTCCTCAGCACTTATTTTTTTTTCTCCATAGTACTTTCCACCATCTGATATACTGAATATATTATTTTTTTAGATGGATATTGTCATCTTACACTAGAATCAAACAAAGGTCAATAAGTACAGGAATTGGGGGCTCTTTTATTCACTGATGTATCCCTAGAGCCTAGAAATAGTGACTGAGATATAGTAGGTGCTCAGTAAATATTTACTGAATGAATACATGCATGATAAAATGGTTTTATAGTCTGTCAAAGCTGCAAGGAACCTTTGAGATAATCTAGTTCAATCCTTTTATTTTATATAGATATAGCATAGCATGGAAGTTTAGTCTGGGACACATAGGCAGATCTGGGTTCAAATTAATCACTTACTTGCTGTGTGATTTTGGGCAGATTACTTAACTTTTCTGTGCCTGAGTTTTCTCATATTTAAAATGAAGTTAATAACAGTGACCTATTTTATAGGGCAAATTGAGAGGATTTACTGGCATTATGCATGCAAAACACTTAGTATAGCGCCTAAAATATGGTCGATTTGTATCAGTCAAGCTTAAGAAATTGAGATCAGTTCAAGGATTGACTATAGAAGGAATTTAATGCAGGGAATTGGTAATTAGGGGATGGATGAGCTAGGAATCAAACAGGGGATGGTAAGGTAATCCATAGACTAACAATAATAGCGAACTAGGACTCAGAGGGATGAATAGCAGGTGGTGGTATTACCAGAGCCCAGAGGCTTAATAATCTGAGGTAAGCTTGAAACTTAGCCTATCTGTCAGGAACTGAATCTATAGGGAAGATTCAGCTGCTATAGGAGATGCCATCCCAGGTGGAGAGGGGAAAGGAGAAATACCCTGGTTTTTCCTTCCTAGTACATAGGGTCCCTCCAATTTCTCCTGTGGGATGAATGTAGCTGTAAACCAGCTTATGTGGGAATGTGGAAAAGGCAACCTGCAGAAGTCTTCCTCCTTTCTGCCCTGGAAAGATACAAAGCAGAGCCTGGAAAGGATGAGGAATGGCATGCAGTTTAATTAAAAAGAACTATCATTGCTATTACTGGCCTCACTAACACAATGCAGAAATGACTAGAGGTAGTCTGTTACATAAGGGAAAATGTGCTAAATGATGAGTCAGCCAGATTTTGTCATGTTTAACACCATTTACATTAGTCATGATGCAACTGACTCACAGGGGATTGACTGGATATTTTACCCTTTGAGGTTCAACATATTGTGTTTCTGGGTTGGAATATTATGTGTTAGCTTTGTGCATAAGCTTTTCCCTACCCCTAAACTTAGGATACTTCCCAATTTCACAACTAAATGTTACTTACAGTTCTATAAGTTCCAACCAAAATTAATGTAAACTGAAATGTTTAATTTTTTGATGCTTAAACAGCCCAATTATGGACTAAATTTAAATTAAAAACTTAGCATGAATTGGATGGCTTATGTCTCTGTGTGATGGCTTTTATATTAAATGGTTTACATGAATGCTTTTGTTTATCTTAGAAACAGGTTGTCATACATATTAATGAGACCCAGGTGTTAACTTCATGCTGTTTTCTTTCCAATGAAGAAAATCTTTACATTAACTTAAAGTGTTTTTACAAATATTTGTTGTAATAATTATCAGACAACATTTTATGCATCACAGTATTTACCAGGTTTATTTCCTAATTCCAGCCCACTTCTTAATTCCTCTCCTTTCCCATTGGACTTTTGTTTTTGTATGCTGAGGGCTTCTAGCCAGACGTGACAGTAGCATGAAGGTCCTGAGGAGCTCAAGAAGGACAAACCTTCCTCCAGCAGCTCTTCAAATGGCAACACTTCATTTGTGTTCTGCCCAAGGTCTTCTTATATGCGCCCCTTGTGGTTTTCTCCTTCTCTACCAGGAAGGGAGATTGGCCAAGTGATTGCAAGCTAGAAGACCCCATGTCTTTTAAAATTTTCTAATATTTCCTTAGGGTGCTTCCTTTTTACTCCTTAGATAATTTCTGTGACTTCTCTGTAGCTCTCCAGCTTTTCTTAAAGTTCAGACACCTGTCTGGTTGGACTTCTCTAAGAGGAACTGACCAATGTTACACATAGCAGGACAATAACTTTGTGTCTTGCTCATCTTGGAGAAAGTTCTCAGAGCAGCAATAATCTACTTAATTTTCTGAGATCGATATTGTGGGTTTGTGTTCAAAGAAACCACTGTCTGAATGAATGCTGGGCATACACTTTTCTCAGTTTCACAGTTTTTGAGCACCTACTATATGCTGGGCATTATGCTATGTTCTGGGAATACGAGCATATGAAAGACATCATGCTCGTTCTTGGGGGAATTTGTAGTCTCACAGGGGAGACTTATACAGAAAGTTTTTAAAAGCATACTGCTGTTTGTGAGGTACTCATTGGGTAATTCTGAATCTCAGTAAAGGCACCCAAACCAGTCTTGGGTAGGGATCCTACAGGAGTTAAGTCTTGAAGAATTAGGAGTTATTTGGAGAAGAGGTGAGGAAAGAGAATTCCTGGAAGAGAGAACAGTATGAACGAAAAGCAAGGAGGTGTGAAGAAACATGGTCTATTCAGCAGTACAGTATTAACTATGGATTTATGAGTGAAGTGCAATGTGATTGAGAAAGCAGTGGGGTCAGGTTGTGAAAGGCCTGCTTGTCCTGATATGGAGTATGGACTTTCACCTTGAATTTGTTCTTGGGGCAAGAATGAGATGAGATGGGATGAGGAGGGATGGAAGGATTTAAGAAACAGTATGTATTTTCTTTGAGGCTAGAAAGGAAAAGATGGTATGAACAACACCTTATCCTGAAATGGCATTTTTTTCCTCTAGATTTTTCCAAAGCTGACATGTACACCCTGAGGCTTCTGTTTGTATGGGTATGTGAAGATTTTTCAATTATGAAAATTAAAAAAAATAAGAGCCCAAATCCAAAGGACTCAATTTTTAAAGTAACATTTATTGCATGTTTTTTTCTGATTCAAAGTAACACATGTTCATTTTCAAAATGTGGAAAGTACAAAAACGTGCAAAGGAGAAAATTTAAATTGCCAATAATTCTGATATTCAAAGAATATATTGGTAATATTTTGGAGCATTTCTATCCAGTTTTTTCTACACACACACTCACACACATACACATACATACATTCAAACCCACATACAATGCATTTTATAGTGTTGGTATCATATTAAATACATTGTTTTGTAACCTGCTTTTTTCCCCCACCTAATCATATATAATGAATATTTTTCCAGGTTATTAAATTTTCTTTTACAAAAACTTTAATAGTTGCATAGTATTTCATTAATCTTATGTGCACACTATTTCTCCTTTTTTGTTAGACATTCATTTTTTCATTATTATACATAATGCTGTGATAATCATACCCCCCCACATAAATATTTATGTATCTTACTGATTATTTGCTTCTTGGATGAATTCTTAGAGGTAGTATGGATAGAAAAAAGGGTCTGCAAATTTTTGAGAACTTTAATAGGTTTTGCTAAATTGTCTTCTAGAAATGTTACTCTATCGTTACTTCCACTTGTTACAAATGTTTGAAAAAATGCTGCCTGTTTCTCCATATTTTTGCAAGTTTTATAGGTTAAACTGGTATCTTATTTGTTCTAATTCATTTGATCACTAGTGAACTTTACTAACTTTTCTTTTTTTAACTTTAATATTTATTATTTATTTTTGAGAAAGAGAGAGAGAGAGACAGTGCAAGCGGGCAAGGGGCAGAGAGAGAGAGTGAGACACAGAATCGGAAACAGGCTCCAGGCCCTGAGCTGTCAGTATAGAGCCCAATGAGGGGCTCAAACCCTCAAACTGAGAGATCATTACGTGAGTCAAAGTCTGACGCTTAACCGAGTCACCCAGGCGCCCCTACCAATTTTTCTTATATCAGCATGTCATTTTTATGTCTTTTATGAATTTCTTGTGTGTATTCTTTCTGAATTTGTTATTGGCATGCTCTTTATTCACTATTTGTTTTTAAAAATGTTTATGTGGGGGCACCTGGGTGGCTCAGTCAGTTAAGCATGGCACTCTTGATTTCTGCTCAGGTCATGATCTCACGGTTTGTGGCATCGGGCCCATGTTGGGCTCTGTGCTGACACCATGGAGCCCGCTTGGGATTTTCTGTCTCCCTCTCTCTCTGCCCCCTCCCCTGCTCTCACTCTCTTTCAAAATAAATAAACATTAAAAAAGTATTTATATGATAACAATATATTACTATTCATTTCTCCTTTACATTGAATTTTTCCCATTTAAATTTTTTTAAAAAAATTAATTATTTATTTTTTAGAGAGACAGACAGAGCTTGAGTGGGGGAGGGGCAGAGGGAGGGAGACACAGAATCTGAAGCAAGCTCCAGGCTCTGAGCTGACAGCACAGAGCCCAACGGAGGGCTCGAACCCACGGATGGTGAGATCATGACATGAGCTGAAGTTGGATGCCCAGCCTACCAAGCCACCCAGGCACCCCTAATTTTTTTTTTATTCATGGCATTTTTATATACATTTTGAGGTTGTCAAATATATAACATTGCATCATGATTTCTTTTTTTTAATTTTTAAAATATCTTTATTTTTGAGAAAGCGAAGGACAGAGTGCGAGCAGGGGAGGTGCAGAGAGAGAGAGACACAAAATCTGAAGTAGGCTCCAGGCTCTGGGCTGTCAGCACAGAGCCCGACGGGGGGCTTGAACTCGTCAACCATGAGATGATGAGCTGAGCTGAAGTCAGATGCTCAACCGACTGAGCCACCCAGGTACGCCCCCATGATTACTTTTTTATTCTTAGAATAAAGAATTTCCCCACTTTATGTTCAAATAGTCACCCATAATTTTTCTTTTTATTGAAAAATATTAAAATTTCTACTCTGTATGGAATTTAGTTGATGTATATTGTGAGAAAGAGGACTAAATGTTTTTTTTCCAAATAATATGCCAATGAGTCCAGTATAAGTTATTGAATAATAGAGCTATTCCTTTGCCATACTAAAATGACGTGTTGTATATAGAACACTCACTTAAACCCATATCTCTTTCTGGACTTGTTATTCTCTTGCTCTGAACTGTCTGGCTCCAGTGCCTTTACAATTATTATAGTTTTATAATATATTTAATATCTGATTGTATATGGTTTTCCTTAATAATCTCATTTAAAAATTTTAGCTATTCTTTCTTGTTTGTTATCCCATATGACCTTTAGATATATTTTGTTCACTTCCCAAAGTAAAATCCAATTGTGATTTTGATTAGAATTATGGTACATTTATAGATTAAAGAGAGAAGAATTGAGATCTTTATAATATTTGGACTTACCATCCAGGAACATTATATGGCTGTTATTTGAATTTTTTTTTATTTATTTTTGGGACAGAGAGAGACAGAGCATGAACGGGGGAGGGGCAGAGAGAGAGGGAGACACAGAATCGGAAACAGGCTCCAGGCTCTGAGCCATCAGCCCAGAGCCTGACGCGGGGCTCGAACTCACGGACCGCGAGATCGTGACCTGGCTGAAGTCGGACGCTTAACCGACTGCGCCACCCAGGCGCCCTTGAATTTTTTTTTAAAAGATATGTCCTTAGAACTCAATTTTGAAAATGCCCTGTAGACTAAGAGAGACAGCTTGCACGTAAAACCTGTATCTTCATATTGAGGATTAGTTGATTCATTATCTGACCTGATGGGACAATTTGACAACTGCAAACACATGGAAAGAAATAGCATGAGAAAATTGGTAAGACTCTTTCAACATTTAGCCCCCAGTGTTCTTCAGATGTTCACAGTTGCACATATCCTCCTAGGTCACTTTGGGCTTTTTATCCTGACAAAGGCATCCTGCCTGAGTTTTATTACTGTTGTGGAAGAACCTGGAGTCTCCCTTGTGAATAGCAATATGTCAACACTTTACTAATTAGAAGAGACTTTACAACTAAAAAGAGCTAGGGAAGGGCTGGGATTTCAAGCAGAGACCTAATTTTAAAGCACAAAATGTAGCCAGAAATCTCTTAACTGATAAGATTCTCTAACTTGGTTGTTGGATTCTCAGACCCACCCACTCAGTGCCAGACACACACAGACACATAAGCACACACACAATTTTCTATTTGAATTGTTGAAGTAGGAAACTTGTTCAGAAGAAAAAAATGTAACTTGCAGTACTGTATCACCTCATCTTATTTTAAAATTGGAGATCTTAAAAAAGATTCTGTATGCAAGTAGGGAAATACAAAGATTATTGGCCTGAGAGCCTTTGGAGAGAAGTTGGAAGTGAGAAAACCCAAATTCCGAAGTAAATAGGCAGCAGTGGTAGAGGTCATATCAATGGTTACTTCAAAGAATAGAATTCCATTGGCCATATTAGTTTGGTTATGTGTTGGGGGGCATAATTAAGCTCATTAGAGGACTCTAATCAAACCTCATTGGGATATTACTATAATCTGTGATGGAGGGTTTATAGTAGATTTCACTCTATACAAATAAGTATCAGGATTCTTTTTGGATCGCTGTAATACCATCATATAGGTATCAAAGAATATGTCTGGTTAAGAAGGGACAGAGAGACAGAGCTTCTGGAATGGTGGAGTAAGGACTTCCATAAATCCGGATGAACCTCAAAAATATTATTCAAAGTGAAAGAAACCATTCATAAAAGATCACATACGCATGATTCAATTTTTATGAAATATCCAGGATATGAAAACCTATAGAGATAGAAAGTAGACTACTAATTACCTCAAATTTGTTCTAATAATTAACTGGTTGCCTAGTTTTAAGGCAGGGAATGGGTGGGGGGGGGCAATGGGGAGTGATTGCATACATGTAGAGTTTCCTTTTTGGGGTGATGAAAATTTTCTAAACTTAGATTGTGGTGATGGTGATTGTAAATATGGTAAAAACTACTGAATTGTACATGTTGGGTAAATTTTATGGCATGTGAATTGAATGTCAATAATTTTTTTTAAAGTGGGTACAAAATAAGAATTTAGCAGAGCAGGAGTGGTTGAGCTGACACCATGGATCTTGGGCAAGACCTAACTATTCTGGACCTTATTTTCTTCATCTATAAAAATCAGAGTATTAATATCAACATCAGAGAGTTATTTTGATAATTAAGTGGGGTAAGTTAAATCTCTTAACTTAGTAATTGACACATAGTAGCTTTTATAGGCCATTAAGAAAGAGGTCAAATTCCAAGTGACCCATCGCTAAGGTGGAGAAAAAGTAGTTACAGTACATTCAACTGGGCAATGGCGATCAAGAGTCCAGGAAGTCTGAATCAGCAGAAATGGCATATATATAGGGTTGGTGGCCACTAATCCCTAGAGTAAGTGTCCTTTGTTTTATTCTGTTTTTATATTGCTTTCTGGGTTGCATAACCCAGAGAGGACCATCAGATGGTGATTTCAATTAGGTGGAGATAAGGGCTTACAGGTTATTTTTCTCTTATGTGACAATCGAGGCAAAGATACTAGGGCTACCTTACACCAAGTGCTGGTTTTTCTAGTTAATTTTCCTATCAGATAGGAACAGGCAGCATCTGCCATATATCTTCTCTTCCTATTGTCACCAAATTAAGAAGCTCTGCATTTTCATAAAATAGAAGGAAAAATTATGATTTCTCAGTTGAGAGTTGTCTTGGGAACTTGTTTCCCATGTATGCTAGGGGGAAATCATTCCTTATCTATTAGTCATCTCTTTGCCTCTCCTAGAAATCGAAAGTATTGGGCCATCTTCCCCATTCTTGGAACCATCTGAGCTACCCACTTGGGTTTCTAATCACAGCAGCTTGCTTGGTCAGCTTCTCCTAGATGGTCTGGGGGAATTGGAGAACTGTTGAATGTTTGCCTTTGAGAACTTGTCTGAAACCAACATAGCTCTTTCTCTTTTACCAATTAACTTAATGAGGTTCTTTAGGATGGCTCCACTGAGGTTTGGTAAAAGTGAGAGGCAATTAAACTTCAGTCTTGGAAGAAAAGGCATAACAGTGGATTAAGGTTACCACCAGAGACAGAAGTAGCTCAGAACCTTGGCCATGAAAGATCATAATACAGCTGGTGGGGAAATGGGAGGCAGGTGGAGTCCTGGAGCTTTGCAACTGGAGGCAAGAAGCCTCCTAGTCAGACAAGTTTTATAAATCACTTTCACCTCACTCAGTCGTGGTGCTTATAGGAAGCACCTCCTATAGGCCACATGTTATGCTCTGTGAAATCTACACTGCCACTTTCATCTTTGTTGGGATAAAATGAGTCAGGATTTTTTGGATTCTTTAGAAGTTATACACATGTTAACCATTTTCACAGGATTGCTAAAATTCGTCAGTCTTCTTGACTGATGAGTCAGTACTCTTCATAAGATACGGTATGACAGTTTTCAATTTTGTATGGCAGTTTCAATGATGAAGTCTTGGGTGCCTAGAATGTCTTGGAAGCATTCCTTCAGTGAACTGCATTGAAGCAGGAAGTTCTTCAGAGCTCTGTGAAGGGAAATCAATCCTTGGGAAGATCAGGGATGGGCTCTGCATGGTACTAAAGCAAATTTTGTAAGACATAGAAGTAGGGAGAAGAGAAAGATATTTTAGAAGCTGGTGTCAAATAATGTCTTAGGGATTGAGTTTGTTCTCAATGGGAGAAGATGAGTATGACACGTGTAAATACTGCTGGGAATATTTCAATTGATGTGACATACATTGGTAATGGATTCCTTCAAGCAGCTGAATGCCTTATTCTCATTCTCTCACTTCAGGGAGACCAGGTGGCTAAATGGAAGAAGAAAGAGTGCAAGTGCCCCTTATTCCCTGACCTAGCTTCTCTGGTGACTTCCTATTGCTACTTGTTCTTAACCTACTCAGTGACTCATTCATAACATTTGTGTGTTGAATGGGATACTAGTCTCATTTATTAAGGTTATTTAGATAAATGGGAAATGTGAGCAGAAAGAGTTACAATTGAATACCTTGCTTATAGTAAATGCTGCTTTTGGTGTCACAGAGGGAGAAAGCTAAATAACAAAACTCACTTAGCCCTCACATAAACCTATGAGGTATCATTATTATTTCTATTATATAGATGAGGAATCCATGGATCAGGAAAATTAGATAACTTGCCTAAGTTTGCACACTATTTAAAGGCTAGAACCAAGGGACACCTGGGTGGCTCGTTCGGTTAAGTGTCTGACTGGCTCAGGGCATGATCTCATGGTTCATGAGTTCGAGCCCTGTGTCAGGGTCTGTGCTGACGGCTCAGAGCCTGGAGCCTGCTTCAGATTCTGTGTCTCCCTCTCTCTCTGCCACTTCCCTGCTCATGCTCTGTCTCTCTGTCTCTTTCTCTCTCAGAAAATAAATAAACATTAAAAAAATAAAGGATAGAGTCAATTTTGGAACTTAGGTCAGTCAGGCAGATTGAGAAGCCCACATCTTTTTTTTTTTTAATTTTTTTTTCAACGTTTATTTATTTTTGGGACAGAGAGAGACAGAGCATGAACGGGGGAGGGGCAGAGAGAGAGGGAGACACAGAATCGGAAACAGGCTCCAGGCTCTGAGCCATCAGCCCAGAGCCTGACGCGGGGCTCGAACTCACGGACCGCGAGATCGTGACCTGGCTGAAGTCGGACGCCTAACCGACTGCGCCACCCAGGCACCCCGAGAAGCCCACATTTTTAACCATAAAACCGTATTGCTTCTTTGTATGGGAGAGTGACTTTACCTGAAGCAAACAGGGCTTACCAAACACTTTGCATATATTAAGTACAGTTTGTTTATATAAAGTGAGGGAAGAACTCATTTTCAATTACCTATAATAATAACAAAATGGATCTTCTGAGTTGTGTTTCCTGGTTAACTGAGAATATTCATGGGTACTTGTTCTGTTCCTCATTCACATGGTGGTGGCTGCAGGATTACCAACAACAGAAGAGGGCAAGCCTCAATGCACCAGCACTTTTCAGGCCTCACATTTGCTATTACCACATTGGCTAAAGCAAGTCAAACGGCTAAGCTCAGACTCAAAGGATGGAGAAACAGTCTACCTTTTGGTGGTAGGGGTGGCAAAGTTGCAAAGGGGTGTGCATACAGGGATCTGTGGACAGATTAGGCCATTGTTAAAACAGTCTACCACATACCTCATATTTCATGTCTCACTAGGTTTTAAAGTTTGTTCCTTAGCCATACTGGATTGCTTCCTTTTCTCTGGCTGTGTCATGCTGGTTCATGTTTCTGTGCCTTTGCTTGTGCTGTTCTCTCTACTTGAAATACACCACACTACCCATGTCTCCTCACTCTACCACCATCTAGTTGGTTAATACCTATTTATTCCTTGGAGGTCACCTCCTTCTTCTTCAATCTCCACTGTACCATGTGCAGACTACCATCATTACACTTTGTTGTATTTATCTGTTTACATATTTATCTTCTCTCTATATTACATATTTATCTTATATTTAATCCCCTTGAGGGAAAGTAATGCATTTTATTTTATGTACCTTGAACTTGACAGTATATTTGTTACATAGCAGGAGCTATATATATATATATATATATATATATATATGCCTAATGAAAAAATAAGTGAAGTGCTTCCCAATATTTTGGTAACTGTGGTGCTGCCTGTTTTTTTTTTTTAACCCTGCAAACTGATATTTTAGTTGAAGTTGTAACCACTTGTTCAATTTCCTCAAAGTTCTATAAGACTTTCAAAACTTGGAGTTGATTTTCTACTGAGACTTTACAAGACCATTTTGAGATATGGGGAGATACTGTGGGGTATTATCAAGACTAGTATTGGGAAGCACTTGCTTAGATGGGCACTAGCCAAAGCTATTGCCCTACCTTGCTGAGAAGAATTGTTCATATCTCATATTTGATCTGAAAATGCAAATCCTTATAGATACAAAGTGCTAAACCAAGTACCAAAGGGGAGGGTAAGAGTGTTGCCTAGCAATTGAACATGTGTATCATACACGATATTTGTGTTTCTGGATCACAGAGGTCAGAGAGATAGATAACATGCTGAAGAAATATGGTGACAGCTATTTGTACCCAGAGATAAGAAAATGAAATGTTGCTTATGATGTACAGGAGGTGCTGGGAATGATTGAAAGTTTGTGAACTTGTATGTTTTCATATCTGTCAGCAGATACTTTTCTCCTTCTTTCAGCACCAACCTTTTCATAGTCTTTATTCTTCACCCTGTTTCAAAAAACAAACAAAAAAATCAACCCAGCATTTAATAGCCTTTGCTGAGAAAGAAGTGAACACATTCCAATGAGTCAGATACCCATTTAGCCTAGTCTGGCAGAGGCTCTCACTTAGAAGGCTGCCATAATGGACCCACAGAGCTTTGGTTGCCCAGGGATTTCAAACGCTTTAATGGTCCCAGCTCATTGTTTTCCAATGCCATTATCTTCAACAAAAGAAGCAGTGGCTTTCTTCACTTCTGCAAGCTTCCTTGTCTTTTGTCCCTGCTCAGTCTTTACCTCCTGTAAAAGCATTCATCATCTAGCTCACCTTCTGGTTGGATGGAGGTACTGCTTTTTTCCTCCAATGATAGAGGCCTATCCAAGGGAGATGTTAAGGCCCTTGAAAAGAGCTGGATATTCGAAGAAAGGTGGAACGTGGGAAGCAAGGTATAAAACCAAATACTATATGTTCTTTTTCAACATATGACCTTTAAAGCTCACAGAAATTCTTGTCACAGCTTAAAATTTCTAAAGCCTCAGACTCTAAAGAAGCTCTTTGTGGAGCCTTATATTTAAAGATGCAAGGACTTGATTTTAATTGGCCACATTACCCCATATTGGGTCTCTCATTTACTACTTGAATTTTTGCAATGAGCAAGGCCTTTGCAAAGCCACAAATACATGAAAGTTGGCTTCATTTTTCTCAGCCCTTGTCTTCTAGTCAGCTTTACAATGTAATTGTCTCTAAACCAACACTTATCATTGCCTGTAAGATTTTGAAAGTGCCTCTTCAAATCTTATGAGCAGGAGCTTTCCCACACAAAGCCATCAACAGAACTCAAAATAGTTTGTCAGCACAAGTTTGGGAGATGAATAGGATGCTGAAGAGCAAGGCAGGTATATATAAGGGTGGTAGAGTGATGTGGGTAACTGACTTCCTCTAAAAGGTTGGTGGATGAAGGGAATTAGGAAAAGACTGGATTTTACAGGAGTGCATGAGTTCCTGAGGGAAAGGGAGTAATTTTTAGAAGGATCTTCCAAAAACAGTTATTAGTTTTCTAAATATTCTATTTTATATAAGGGAAGCAAATATGAATATAGGATTATCTCCATCTTTTTTAACATAAATAATAGTATAACATACACATCAATCTGCCCTTTGCTTTTTTCACTTAAGAAATTTTAGAAATACTTTGATATCAATATAGAGAGGACTTCATCATTCCTTTTCACAGATGTACAGTATTCTATTTAATAACCATGCCCCAGTTTTTCAACTAGTCCCTATTTATGGAATTGCATTTTTGCAATATATAGGATAATGTCTAACTCTGTAGCCTCACCACATTGTGAGTTATCAGATTTTTTTTATTTTTGCCAATCTAATATATAAAAAGACACATTTAAGTTTTATTGTATAATTCTCTTATTACTAGTGAAGTTGCACATTTTCCCATATGTTTAAGAGCCATTAGAATTTTTTTTCAGTGACCTGTTACATTCTTTGAGTATTTTGTTGTTGTTGTTGTTGTTGTTGTTGTTGGCCTTTTAACATAGTGTACTAATCTTTGGAATTTGAATCTATTAAGAAGTCTTCCCCTGATGTACAAAATGAGATGAAGAATCCCATTACATTTAGTGTAAAATACTGGGCTTCATACTGTCCAAAGTAGAGCTGGGTTGTGGTGAGAAGAGCATGGGAGAAGGTTGTCCCCATGAACACAATCATATTTTTAATTTCTTAGAGCTTTTTCTTGTTCTCTGGTTATTTCTATTTGTAGCATTCTGTTCTTGGTTCATGGATGCACTATCCTTGATCTCTCTGGGGTTATTAATCATAATCTTTACTACTGTCAGCATTTTCTATTGCCTGTTTTTTTTTTAACTTTTTTGTTAGTGCCTTTCCTAAAATGTTTAGTGATTCCTGGCTGTCCTTTATTTTTAATTGTGAAGCATTAGTAAATATGAAAGGACATGAGTGAATATGTATCTGTGGGTAGTACTTGACAAGTAAAATTCACACTGGAAAATGATGTGAAGACAAAAAAAATTTTAATTTTTACAGTTGAAGTGTCTGGGTGGCTCAGTCAGTTAAGCATCTGACTCTTGATTCTGGCTCAGGTCATGATTTCATGGTTCATGAGTTCAAGCCCTGTGTCGGGAGTCCCAAGCAGGCCGTGTCCTGTCAGTTCAAACTCACAAACTGAGATTGTGACCTGAGCTGGAATCAAGAGTTGGATGCTTAACCGACTGAGCCAACCAGGTGCCCCATGAAGACACAAATTTTTATTTAAGAGTCCATTAATATCTATCTATAGATCTTTTCTCACAGGCTGCTCAGTACCCCTGAAGAATTATCTTTCAGTTTCTTGCCTGAGAAGTATAATCATGTCTGCTGGTATTGTGAGAGATGCATGAGGGAAGAGAGCTCAGGGTTTCACTATTTGGCATGTGGACATTCATTTACTGCCTTTTATTTGAATAAGATCTTTCATTTGCATCTTTGACTGTTCCTGGGATCCCCCAAGTCCAGATCCTGTGTGATTTAACCTTATTGAAAACTGATCTGGGTGGAGTAGGAAGTAGTTGTCTGTCACTGGCCCCATTCTGTACCGCTTTCTTCAGTAATATCTTGTATCTCTAATTCTTGAGCCTTTCCAGGATTTTTGAGGCCAAGATAGTCTTGCTAGTTGATGACTACTATTATTGCAGGTTTAGATTTCAAGTTTATCTGGCCTGGTAAGTCATCTACTACTTAGTCATCAGCTTTCCATTTTTTAAGATGTTTACTTGTCTGCTGATTTCTTCCCTCCCATTCTCTTTGTACTTAAGGGTTTATGCCTTTTTATTCATTTATTGTCATTTCAGTGGGGATTAAGGAGAAAGTGGAGATAGACATGTGTGTTTAGTTTTCCATGCTTAGCCAAAAGTCTGAGCATTTGATTTTAAGAATTACTCTGATATAAAAATGGTTCCATCAGCCTGGTGTGTTTTCTAACTGCCAGAGTCTCAAGAATGTCTACTGTATGAGCTTTGGCATGTTTTGCTGCGCTGGCTGCTTAAAGTTGCAGAGCTGTTCTGGACAGCACTAATCTAACTGCCTCAAAGTGAATAACTGAATAATTATACTCTCATATAAGCCTATGATTTTTCTCTAAAGGTACAAAAGGACAGAGCTATAGCATGCTAGAGGTGGAAGAGCACTAATAGATCATTTATCACAGAGTTCCTCAAGTTGTGATCTATGGAGCATTTATTCGTTAAAGTTCTCTGAGAGAAAAGATTTTTGTGATCTAATAAATTTAGGAAACTATAGCAGAGCTCTACTTTGAGATTTCACAGAATATATGTCTTTAGTTTCTGAGAAGTCTGTAGGAACTTCCATTTTCAGCGTATGGTAGACTTTGCTGAGTTCGCACAAAAGCAACAATTTTACAGAGGCCAAAAAATAGTTGAAAACAGGAGAACCTGAGAGGTAACCTAGCCTTCAAACTAACTTTTTCCCCCTCAAAGCTTTTCTTGAATTCTAGAGACCTTGAACTTCTCCCTTAAAGACTACTTTTGGAATGGGGAACAGGAGGTAAAGCCTAGAGCCAAGACATGGTTTTTACAGGAAATCCTCATATAAAGCTGGGACTCCAAAGACACACCCTCAATGTGATGGTGAATGATAACTAGCTAGTCCTATAAAATACTTTAAAATTGTCCCATAATGAGAACACCAGACTTAGATTGTTTAGAGTTCAAACACTTAAAGAAGAGGTAATTTCAATTTTATACAGATTATTCTAGAGAAAGTAAAACAGAATATACCTCAGCTTTTTCTATGGAGCCCTAAAACCTCAATAACAAAATTAGATAAGGACAATTAAAGAAAGTAAAATTATGGGACAAGGTTTTTCATGAAAACAGATGTAAAAATCTTAAGGAAAATATTATAAAATTAACTTCAACAAAGTATAAGACAGATATTTCAGAACCAAGCAGGGGTATTCCTAAAAATATAAGGTCAATTTAACATTAGAAAATAATTTAATGTAACTTATCTCATTAACAGATGATAATATATGATGATCTCAATAAATGTGAAAAAACATTGGGCAAAAGTCCATTGATTAAAAAAAGAAAAAGCTTTTGCAAGCTAGAAATAACAGGGAATACCTGTAACCTGACACAATCTGTAAGTCAACACCAAATATCATCTCTGATGGAGGAATATTGAAATTAGCTCTTTTAAGTTAAGAAAGAAGATAAGGATGCTGACTGACTCTCATTTCTTCTGTTCAGTAGTATGTTAGAAGTTCTAGCTTTTGTACAAAAAACAAGGGAAAAAATATAAGATATAATTGGAAAGGAAGAAATAAGCTGTCATTATTTGTACATTATATGATTTTGTACTGTAAAGAGCTTCAAGTATCTAAAGATTAATTATTTGAAGTAATAAGTATTTAGCAAGATTGACAGATTACACAGAAATTGATTACATTTCTATTCATCAGTAACAATATTAGAAATGTTAGAAAGTATAATAAAAAAGAAAACATTTGATAGCAACCACAAATATAAGGCAATCAAGAATTTTTATTTTTATTTTTTTGGTGGAAGCCCTTTACAGGAAACATTATAAAAATGGAGAGATATACTACAGATAGGGAGACTCAATACTAGTAATTAGTGAATTCTCCCCACTCTCCCCAAATTTATCTATAGTTTCAACACTATTCCATTCAAATTCTCAATAGAATTTTCCATGGAACTTGATAAGCTGCTTCTAAAACATATGGAATAGCCAACAGCTAGTAATAGCCTTTATACTCTCAAAGAACAAGAGGCCATGGGTGAGAGTGGGGGTTTTTTCTCTCCAAAGCATAATATAAAAATATAATAATTAAGAGTGCATACAAAATGAGACCAATTTTATTGAAGTATAGCGTAGGCACCATAAAATGCCCCTATTTAAAGTATATATGTTAATGAGTTGGACAAATGTATACACCTGTGAAATCACTACCTCTTTACAATTGACTGCTTCACTGAACCCTCAGTCCCTGGTGACCACTGATCTACTTTTTGTCACTATAGATATTTTTGGAGTTGCCACTTTTGAAACTCAGTTAAAGTTGAACTTCTGAATATCTTCTGATCCAGGAATTTGACCTCTAGAGATATACTCTAGAAAAACACTTGCACATGCACACAGGAAGCAGGCAACATGAGTTGGGATCATTGCTGCTTGCAGCACTCATCCTTGCTGTATGTTGCTCTTGCTCCTTGGGTATGCTGCCCCTCTTTGACTCACTTTTTCCTTTTCCTTTTTAATGTTTATTTATTTTTGAGAGAGAGAGAGAGAAACAGCGACAGGGAGACACAGAATCCGAAGCAGGCTCCAGTCTCTGAGCTGTCAGCACAGAGCCTGACATAGAGCTTGAACTCACAAACCATGAGATCATGACTTAAGCCAAAGTCAGATGCTTAACGGACCAAGCCACCCAGGCACCCCCCCCTTTTTTTCTTTTTTTTTGTAATTTTTGTCTTGCTTGTTTTCCTTGTCCTTTTCCTTGTTGTTTCTTCATTGCTTGTGAGTTTTTGTTTTTCAAATTTACTTTATTGGAGTTTTCTTGGCTACTTTTGTCATCACCCAATCTTCACCAATTGTTTTCTGCAATAGATACAGCTTTAAAAAAGGAAAAAAAAATTAAAAATCCCTCAGATTTCATGCCTTTCTGGTTGCTGCAGGTGACAGAATGCAGACTTCAAGGCAAGTGGGGGTCTTGGGATAGCAACCCATTTACCTGGCAGTCAGGCTTCCGGAAATCTGAGTTGCTTTGAATAGTTGTGACTATAAGTAAGTGAGCAATAATCACACCACCATGCAGTTTACACTACAAGAGAGATGTGGAATTAGTTTTAAGCTGGATTTTGATTTATTTAGAATTGTGTAAAATTTAGGATTACTTCTTCCTTGCTATAGGCTGTTACCTTTTTGCATATAAATAGATTCACATCTCTCCCATATATTTATTTTTATTTAATTAATTTTATTTTGAATTGAAGTATAGTTGACATTTAGTATTATATTAATTTCAGGGGTACACCACAGTGATTGGACATTTATGTACGTTACAAAATGCTCACCATGATAAGTTGTAGTTATCAACTCTCCCATCTAAAAAAATTATTTTTTTATTTGAGGTCCACTACTGGCTAATGCGTATTACTCTCCTTTCATAGCTACATTTAAAAAAATATTTTAAATTATTTTTAAAAATAGTTCCAGTGTAGTTAAAATACAATGCTATATTAGTTTCAGGTGTACAATATAGTGATTCAACAATTCCATATATTTTTCAGTGCTCATTAAGATAAATGTGCTATTAATCCCCTTCACCCATTTCACCCATCTCCCCACCCACTTCCTCTCTGGAAACCATCAGTTTTTTCTCTATAATTAAAAGCCTGTTTCTTGATTAGTCTCTTTTTTTCCTTTTCTTTACTGTTTTGTATCTTAAATTCCATATATTTGGTATTTGTCTTTATCTCACCAGCTTATTTCACTTAGCATTATATTCTCTTGATCCATCCATGCCATTGCATGGCAAGATTTCATTCTTTTTTATAGCTGAATAGTATTACAGTATCTATATCTATATATCTATATCTATAATCTATATCATTTTTATACATACATATATACCACATCTTCTTTTTTAATGTTTATTTATTTTTTGATAGAGGGAGACAGAGCATGAGTGGGGAGGGGAAGAGAGAGAGGGAGACACAGAATTCAAAGCAGACTCCAGGCTCTGAGCTGTCATCACAGAGCCTGACATGGGGCTTGAACTCACCAACCAAACGTGAGATCATGACCTGAGCTGAAGTCAGAAGCATAATCGACTGAGCCACCCAGGCATCCCATACCACATCTTCTTTATCCATTTATCTATTGATGGACACTTGGGCTGCTTCCATAATTTGGCTGTTGTAAATAATGCTCAATAAACATTGAGGTGTATGTATCCCTTTAAACTAATGTTTTTGTATTTTTTGGGTAAATAGTAGTGTGATTACTGGATCGTAGAGTAATTCTATTTTTAACTTTTTGAGGAGTCTCCATTCTGTTTTCCAGAGTGGCTGCACTAGTTAGCATTCCCACCAACAGTGCATGAAAGTTCCTTTTCCCCCACAACTTTGTTTTGTGTGTTGCTGACACTAGGCATTTTGAAATGTGTGAGGTGATACCTCATTATATTTTTGATTTGCATGTCCTTGATTATGAGTGATGTTGAGCATCTTGTCATGTATCTCTTGGTCATTGCATGTCTTTAGGAAATGTCTGTTAATGTCTTATGCCCATTTTTAACTTGGACTATTTGTTTTTTGGGTGTTGGGTTGTATTAACTTCCTTATATATTTTGGATACTAGCCCTTTACAGGATATGTCATTTGCAAATATCTTCTCACATTCAGGAGGTTGTCTTTTAGTTTTGTTGATTGTTTCCTTTGCTGTGCAGAAGCTTTTTATCTTCATGAGGTCCCAGTAGTTTATTATTGCTTTTGTTGTAAATAGAAAAATGTGGCAATGGCTGATGTCAGACAAATTACTGCCTGTGCTCTCTTCTAGGATTTTTATGGTTTCAGGGTTCACAATTTAGGTCTTTAATTCATCTTGAGGTTTTTTTTTACATTTATTTATTTATTTTTGAGAGACAGAGAGAGACAGAACACAAGTGGGGGATGGGCAGAGAGAGAAGGAGACACAGAATCCGAAGCAGGCTCCAAGCTCCGAGCTGTCAGCACAGAGCCCGACGTGGGGCTCAAACTCACAAACCGCGAGATCATGACCTGAGCTGAAGTCGGATGCTCAACCGGCTGAGCCACCCAGGCACCCCAATTTTGAGTTTATTTTTGTGTATGGTATAAGATAGTGATCCATTTTCATTCTTTCGCATGTAGCTGTCCAGTTTTCTAAACACCATTTGTTGAAGAGACCTTCTTTTTCCCATAAGATATTCTTTTCCTGCTTTGTCAAAGATTAATTGAGCATATAATTGTGGGTTTATTTCTAGGTTTTATGTCCTGTTCTATTAATCTATGTGTCTATTTTTGTGCCAGTATCATACTGTTTTGATTACTACACCTTTGGAATATAGCTTCAAGTCTGGAATTGTGGTACTTCCAGCTTTGCTTTTCTTTTTCAAGATTGCTTTGACTCTTTGGGGTCTTTTGTGGTTCTATACAAATTTTAGGACTTTTGTTCTAGTTCTGTAAAAAAAAAGATGTTGTTGGTATTTTGAGAAGGATTGCATTAAATATGTAGATTGCTTTGGATAATACAGACCTTTTAACAATATTTGTTCTTCCGATCCATGAGCATGGAATGTCTTTCCATTTCTTTGTGTTATCTTCAGTTTCTTTCATCAATGTTTTAATTTTCAGAGTATAGGTCTTTCACCTCTTTGGTTAGGTTTGTTCCTAGGTGTCTTATTATTTTTAGTGCAATTGGAAATAGGATTGTTGTCTTATCTTTCTTCTGCTTCATTGTTAATGTACAGAAATGCAACAGATTTCTGTACATTGATTTTGTATCCTGTGACTTTACTGAATTCGTTTATCAGTTCTAGCAGATTTTGGGTGGAATCTTTTGAGTTTTCTAAATATAGTATCATGTCATCTGCAAAATTTTACTTCTTCCTCGCCCAATTGAATACTTTTTTATTTCTTTTTGCTATCTGATTTCTATGGCTGACTAGTACTAAGTTGAATAAAAATGGTGAGAGTGGACACCCTTCTCTTGTTCCTGACCTCAGGGGAAAAGCTTTCAGTTTTTCCCCATTGAAGATGATGTTACATAGCCACCATTCTTGAAAGAATCTCTATATCTTTTTGTTTCCTCTCCTCTTTGACCTGCTGAACCTACTGCAGTCTGTTTCACTTACATCGTTTTAGTACATTGGCACTTTACTAAGATTACTGATGAACTCCGTGTTGCTAAATTAGATGAACAGTCTTCTGTGCTTATATATCTTTGACCTCCCTTGCAGCATTTGTTTCTGTGGATCACTCCTTTCTGGAGAATTTGTCCCTCGTTGGCTTTTGTGAGCTTATTCTTTCATGATTTCCCTCATTCCTTTCAAGCCACTCCTTTCTCTAAGTCTCTCTCTTAATGTTGATGTTTCTTTGAATTCTCACATTGATCCTGTTCTCTGTTCACTCTACCTACTCTCAGTGACTGATTTCATCCACTCTCATGACCCTCAAATCTGATCTCTTCAGTTCAGGGCTCTCACCTGAACTCCAGATGCAAATCTCTAACATTCTCATGTAGAAATCATTCAACCTGGTGAAACCTGAACAACAGGTTTGCAGAATGAGGAAGAGCAGAGAGAAGCTATTTAATGCCTTTCCATTTAAACTGTGACCTTATCAGTACCTACAGTAAACTTCCTGTTTTCTGATAAAATGGATGCTAAAGTTCAGCTCCTTCAGAGCTGTCTGTGAATCCTGGTTCTCTTAAAATGAAACATTGTCCAAGTCACTTAACCTCTCTGATCCTTAGTTTCCTCATCCATGAAATG
Organism: Herpailurus yagouaroundi; assembly: GCF_014898765.1. NCBI lineage: Eukaryota > Metazoa > Chordata > Mammalia > Carnivora > Felidae > Herpailurus > Herpailurus yagouaroundi. The sequence goes on along the minus strand of NW_024420231.1, from coordinate 970,726 downwards.
GGGATCATAATAACAGTATCTTTCGTATAGGACCGTGGTGAAGATTATGTGAATAAGGGATTAAATCACGGAAATTCCTTGATACTGATTGTGACACTTGGTGAGCACTCAGTGGCATTTGAAATTATTATATATCATTGTTATTGATATTTTTGTTGTGTTTTTTGAAGTTTCATCCACGTTCTACTACTTACAGGATGTTGTAAGCCTCACCTTTATCTTCTGTAAAATGGGGATTAATATATCACCCACATGATACATAGTTTTTTCTGTGATGAGCATGAAATGAAATAATGCATGATTCTATAAACTTCTTTTTTGTAAACAGCCAGGTGGTATCTTCAGCCTTGTAGGCCATAAGGTCTTTGTCACAGCTATTCAAATCTGCTATTGTGGCACTGAAGCAGCCATAGACAATATGCAAATGAATGTGCATGGGTGTGTTATATCATTTTTATGTTTCATGAAATTGTACTCTTCTTTTGATTTTTTTAATCATTTGAAAATGTAAAAGCCATTCTTAGCTCTCTGGTCAGACAAAAACAAGTGGGAACCAGATTTGACCCAAGTGTTATAGTTTATTGATCTGTGAAATGATGCATGCAAATTGGAGATTCTAGCAAAGGAGTAGAAGTACTTAGATTCACTTGACTAAATAATAGTTCTTCTCTATCTGGGAAGGTTTTTCAAGCAAAGGGGACAGCTGTCCTTCTCTCATATGGAGGCTAGCACTGGCTATTGTCATTCCTGCTGTGTGGAACGAAGGAGAGATTGTAATCAGTCTTTGGCTTCTTTGAAAGCTCTGCCTGTATAAAATGTGCTCCCCTAAAAGTGTCCTTACATTGGACCAACCAGATCAGTAGTTTTTTTTTTTTTTTTTTTTTTTTTTTTGGAGAAGAGCAGAGAGTGGATATTCAATGCTTTTCCATTTAAAATCTGATCTAGTCAGAGAATTAATTTCTGTGCCTCTCACAAATGTTATTTGATAGGTACTATTTCCCAGGAAATGTGGTTGGTACTAGAAATACAAGGAGCATAACACAGACAAGATTTCTGCCCTCATGGAGCTCACATTTGAGTGGGGGTGACAAATATTGATAATTATTTGGGGGTAAATGTAATTGACACTAGTTTATTTAGATACTTCACCTTTCTTATTCTTTATGATTGCTTCTGATACCTATATTTGCTTGGCTACTTGACATCTCCACTTGGATGTATCACTAGCTTCTCAAACTTAGGTCGCCCCACATGGAATTCTTCATTGCTTCCATACTAATTCAAAACCTGTACTTTGCCCAAGTCTTTCCCATCTTACACAATTGTAACACCATCTACCCAATTATTTAAGCCATAAATAGGGGATCATTTTTATATTTTCCTCTCTTTCTCACCTCTCACATCTGGTCAACCAGTAAGTTCTGTCTCTTTTGTCTCTACAATATATCCAAAATTCAAACACTTCTTACAACTTGTGGCAATTTAATACCCTTCTCCAAATCATCATCATCTCTAGTCTTGACTACTGCAACAGCCTACTATCTGGCATCCTTCTTTCCATTCTAGTCCTCCTGCTGTTTACACAATAGGCATCAAATCAGATCATATGCCCCCTCCCTTTAAAATCCTCTAATAACTTCCCATTGCATCTAGAATAAACCCTAAACTTCTTATGATGGCCTATCACCTCTGCATAATCTGGCCCCTGCCTACCTCTTTCATCTCATCTTGTACTAATTCCCCACCCTGACCCCCATTACTAATTCAGTTCTAGTTACACTGGCCTCTTTCTCTTCCTTAGGCACATCAAACTTCTTCCTGCAGGCACATCAAGCTTCTTCCTGCAACTGGGACTTTGCACTGTTGCTCTGTCTTGGAGACAGAGAAAATAGGTGTCAAGTTTAAAGGTCATCTCTTCTCAAAAGTCTTAACAATCTCATCTGAAATAGCTACATGTACCTTCTCATATCTAGTCATTATCACATTGCCATAATTTGTTTTCTTTGTAGTGGTCATCACAGCTTGATATTATATATTTATTTATTTCCTTATTTATTATTTGTCTTCTTCTGTTAGATTATAGGCTCCCTGAAATCTTTTCTGTCTTTAAGAGTCTTATTTTGGGCATGGTAAGGTTTAAGTACCTATGAGACCTATAAGTAGCAATGTCAAATAGGCAGTTGGATATATTTAGCTAAAATGCTTAGGCCAGTGCCTGACACATAGTACACACACAATGCCTGTTAGCTGTTGTCAGCAAAAGCACCAGCAATAGCATCATCATTATCATCACCATCATCATCTAAGTCATTAACTGAAAAGGTATTTGGCCATCTTCTATCTTATATCGTTTCATGAAACAACTAACTTGATTGAACTAAGTAGCTCTTTTAAACTTCTTGATGCAACTTTCAGGCAAAAAGTAACAGAAGAATTTAGGAGCCCTTCAGGATTTGTGTTGCAAAAATAACTGCCTTTTTTAGGGTAGGGGGATGAGCCATCCTATAGTCAGCTTTGGTGTCCCTCAAGAAAACTAAGTCAGAGATAATTTGGGTGGCATTTAGAAACTTCCTCCCACCACAATGTTGCTACTAGATAGATGGAGTGATGCGTTTTGATGTTGTGATTGTGTTTCCTTGGGCAGGGGCAACTTTTTTTAATATGAAATTTATTGTCAAATTGATTTCCATACAACACCCAGTGCTCATCCCAACAGGTGCCCTCCTCAATGCCCATCACGCACTTTTCCCTCCCTCCCACCCCCCATCACCCTCAGTTTGTTCCCAGTTTTTAAGAGTCTCTTATGGTTTGCCTCCCTCCCTCTCTAACTTTTTTTTTCCTTCCCCTCCCCCATGTTCTTCTGTTAAGTTTCTCAGGATCCACATAAGAGTGAAAACATATGGTATCTGTCTTTTTCTGTATGACTTATTTCACTTAGCATAACACTTTCCAGTTCTCTCCATGGTTTCAAGCTACATCTAGGATGTCAGTAAGAGACATAAGGTTCAGTGTTAGAGAGAAGTGAAATTCTCAGTGGTATCTCTCTCAGTGGTGACCAAAGTGGCACCAAATAAGGTGTTTCTGGAGCATTTAGATGATCTGCAGACAGTTTGCTGGAGACAAATGGGTTTTGACACAGAATATAGAAGGAATGGTTTGGCTAAAAGTGTGATATGGACTGGAATTCCAAAGTCTAAAATAATTTAGTTAGAATACCTATAGAGGTGTAAATGTTTTGATTCCCATTCTCTCATCCCAAGTTTATTCCTTCTCTAGTAGTCTCCATTTTAGTAAAAGGCACAACCATCTACCCAATTGCTCAAGCCAGAAAATTCGTCATCCTTGATTTCTCTCTCTCACCCTCCAAAACCTTCCAGTCTTATCTGTTTCCAATATATGTCATAAATTCTCTCACTTTTCCACCTTGACCGCTACTTCCCTAGTTCATTCCTCCATTATCTCTCATCTGGACCACTGTAATAACTTCCTAACTGGTCTTCCTTCTTCCACTCTTGCCTCAGTCACAATGTATCCTCCGGAATGATCTTTTAAAAATGTAAATCACAATTTGTCTCTTTTGTAGTGGTTTTTAATAACACATAGAATAAATAGCAGCACCCGGGTGGCTCAGTAGGTTGAGCGTCCAACTTCACCTCAGGTCATGATCTGTGGTTCGTGAATTCAAGCCCCACATTGAAATCATGTTCTGCAGTTCGTGAGTTCAAGCCCCACATCAGGAGCAAGCCCACTTTGGATCCTCTGTCCCACTCTCTTTGCCCCTCCCCTGCTTGTGCTCTCTCAAAAATAAATTAAAAAAAAATTTAAAAAAGAACAAAATAAATACTCTTTAGTATTTTGCTAAAATAATATTTTTATAAGAAAGAAAGAAAGAGGGAAAGAAAGAAAGAAAAGAAAGAAAGAAAAAATCTTTACTAATAAACAAAGTAACTCCTTACTTTTACAAAAAGACCCTTTAAGACTTTAAGAGTCTTTAAGAGTCTTTAAGACTTTAAGATACTTTCAGTATCTTGTATTGTTCTTCTTCCAGATATTTTCATGCCTGTCTCCTTCAAATCATTTAGGTGTCAGATTACATGCCACCTCTTCAGAGAGATTTATTCTAACTATTGTTCAGTTAACTATTCTCTTTTCTCATTACTACATTTTATTTTCTTCATGTCACTCATCACTTTTGAAATTATTAATATTTTTATCTATTTAGTTGTTTGGTGTTTATCTCCCTCACATAATTGTAAGATCCATGAGAGCAGTAAGAAGTATTTGAACTAAACTTTTAGATTTAATAGGAGTTTGCCAAATGGATATATGAGAAAGAGGACTTTCCAAGAACTGAAAACCACTGACTCAGAACTGCTAAAGTATGTAGTCAGAGAGTGAGATGGACAAGATACAAAGTGGTGGGAGATATGACAGGGGCCAGTTAGGCAGGGACCAGATTATTAAGGGTCTAGTATACCACCCAAAGGATTTTGGACTTTGTGCTGTGGCTGGTGAATACCCATTGAAGGATCTTGAACAGGGAAGTAAAACTATCAGATTTGTGTTGTGAGGATTACTCTGGAAAAATAGTGGAGGATGGATTGGAAGTAGGTGAAGAAAGCAGACATAGACCAGCCAGGAAGTCATTGGGAAAATGTGAGTGAGAAATGAAGAGTATAATAACTAAGTAGTGGGAGAGGGTAAGAGGATAGAGAAGAAAGGGCAGAGCTGAATAACATTAAGGACACAGGAGCACAAGGAGTTGGTGACCTTTAATGAGGGGGTCGTTGGGGATGGGCAAAGGGAAGTGGTAGGAAGAAGAGGAGAGGGAGAGCAGGAGGAAAGGAGGAGGGAAGAGGGCAAGGGATGGGAGGGGAAGAGAGAGAAGGGGAGAAGAGGAGGAAGACTAGGGTGACTCTTGGGATTCTATATTTGGACTGAGAGGATGATGATGCTACTAGCTGTAGGGAATTAAGGAGGAGGAAAAAAGTCAGAAGGTTGGAAATTATATTTTCAGTTTTGGTTATGTTGAATCAGCAGTAATATTAGTAAGTAGCCAACAATAATTAGAATTTATTGAATGCTTACTGTGTCAGGTCCTGTGATGTGCATATTATGTTTAGTAGCTTATTTAATTCTCACAGGTAGATACTATTTTCATTCCCACTTTACAGGTGAGAAAACTGAGGCATAAGGTCAAATTGCTTGCTTATAGTTATATATGTCAGAGCTAGAATTTGAATCACACTATAAACCAGTAGGCTAGATTGCCCTTCAGTGTGGAACATTACAAGTGATGGTATCTAGCAACTATTTACACACATGAGTATGAATTTTATAGGAAATCTGGGCTTGACATTTATATTTGGGATTCATAAGTGTATAGCATATAGTAGACACTTTAGGAGTCAATGAAATCTCCCAGGGAGAATAAGATGAGAGTCTTGAGTGGAATCCTGATGCTCACCAATATTTAGATATGGGTAAAGTAAGGAAGCCAAAAAAGAAGACTGAAAAAGAGCAGCCAGAGAGGTAGGAGGAAAACCAGGGCAGTATGTCATCATAAAAGTCAAAGGAAGGGGAAACATAAAGATGAAGAGAGTTGTCAAATATCACATGCTTCTGAGGGTTAAGATAAGAACTGAGAAGGCTCCATGTATTTGGGAAACAAGGAGGACATTGGTGGCCTCAGTGAGAACAATTTCAGTAGATCAGCCAGGTTATAGTTTGAAGAGAGAGTTAGTGGTGAGGAAGGAGAGATACCAAGTACAGATTACTTGCTTTAGAACCTTGTTCATGTAAGTAGGGGTGATGGACAGTAAAGAAGGGATAGAGTATCAAGGGAGGCAGGAATTTGTTTGTTTAAGATGAGCAAGATTTGCAGATTTTAATTTGTGGAGGAGAATGAGCCAATCAAATGTTAAAAATAGGGGAGAGGTAAAGGCTCATCATTGGAGATGTATGATGGGATTAAGAGCCCAGGTGGAGGTTTGGCCTGGGTTAGGGGGAGGGCCCCTTTTAGATAAGAAGGTAGGCATTAGTACAGATATAGTAAAGTATGGAGGGAGGGGCTCAGGAAGTTGGGGAAATTTATACACAGTGATTTTTGCTTACTCTGGGCCAGGAAATAGACTATCTGCTGAGAGAACCATATTGGGAGAGAGCTGGGGGCACTTTGTGATGCAAGTCTTAAATTGTCAGTTTGGGATTAATGTTTATCTAGCTGCTGAACAGGGTGGCATCATTAAATTTGTAGTGTGTGGCCCATCTGGCCATTGTTGATCAAGAAATCTATCATTTCCTGATCTCTGAAGAAAGCCATGGACTCTAAGCCTGGAGAGCAGAACATCTGCCTCACTTATCTTCTCCAATTGGAGAAAAAAATGTCTTTACCTTAGTTAATCAGAAACAAGTTTGGAATTCTTCAGAAAGAACCTTTAATAGAAAATTGATGGAAGGAACCAAAGAACATAGGCATGAACAGCCTTCAAGTATAGACTCCTTATTTGAACTACCCCTCACATGGTGCAAAAGATCAACTTGCTTAACCCAAATTTCAAGGAGCCCAGGTTCCTTTTCCTCCCCTTGGCCCATTTTTATAGATTTTCAGTAGCTTTCCCTTTACTGGTGTTGCATCACATCAGCTAATCACTTTTTCACAATCCTTTGTTGACTTCATGTTCCTTGTTCCTCTACTGCAGAAGATTCACTTCCTTCTGTCTGTAGCCTAAATATTGCTTACTGTGATGATTGGTTTTATGTGTCAACTTGACTGGCCATGGTGGTGCCTAAATTAAACATTATTTCTCTGCGTGTCTGTGTGTTTATAGATGAGATTAACATTTGAATTGGTGGACTCAATTTCACTTAATTTGCCCTCAGAGTGGGATTTACACCATTGGTTTCCCTGATTCTTATACCTTTAGGCTCAGATTGAATTATGCCACTGGCTCTCTTGGGCCTCCAGCTTTCAGACAGAAAATTGTGGGATTTTGCAGCCTCCATAACTGCATGAGCCAATTCCTCATAATAATTCCCCTTTACAAGTCTGTCTATCATTTATCTGTCCACCTATCTCTGTCTAATCTCCAGTGGTTCTGTTATTCTGGAGAACCCTGACTAATACACTTATCCTTGAGGACTCTGATGAATATTCACATTCTCTCAGAAGCCTTTCTTTTTTAAAAAGTGTTTTTATTTATTTTTGAGGGAGATGGAGTACAAGGGGGGAGGGGCAGAGAGAGAGGGAGACACAGAATCTGAAGCAGGCTCCAGGCTCTGAGCTATCAGCACAGAGCCTGATGTGGGGCTTGAACTCATGAACTGCGAGATCATGACCTGAGCTGAAGTCTGGTGCATAACCGACTGAGCCACCCAGGTGCCCCTACTCAGAAGCCTTTCTGACCAAGGTTATCCTGTGGTAATCTCTTAAAGCTGTTCAGCACCTTAAAACTGTAGTGCTCAATCCTCACTAATCATTGTAATCCTTGTAATTATCTGGGTAGAATCTGATTCAGTTAATCTGTGGTGGGGCTTGGGCTTTGGTTCAAGCTGATTCAAGTGGTCAGTTAATGTTGAGAAGCCCTGTCTTAAAAGAGCTCTGGGGAGGTGTGCCTGGATGGCTCAGTTGGTTAAGCGTCTGGCTTCAGCTCTAGGTCATGATCTCACAGTTTGTGATTTTGAACCCTGAATCAGGCTCTGCGCTCACAGCTCAGAGTCTGGGGCCTGCTTCAGATTCTGTCTCCCTCACTCTCTCTGCCCACCCCCCCCACACACACTCAGTCTCTTTCTCTCAAAAATAAGCAAATATTAGAAAAGAGCTCTGGGGAAAAACTGTTGGAAAAAAAGAGCTCTGTTGGAAAAAAAGAGCTCTGTTGGAAAAACAAATTGGAAAAGCAGCTACAATTGTTCCTTAGTCCCTTGTGTGACTTTTGACAATCACATTGACATTGATTGATCTTTGACTTCCCTTGGTATTCTTCTGTCTGCTGTTGTGCCTTTGCCCTGTCTGATAGGCCATCCAATACCTGCCTGGTTTGATCTGCCTACATTTTCAGGCTCCTGTTACTATGTCTGTCTTTGAACCAGGCTGCTTTCCTGCCTCTATGTTTTTAGCTATGATCTTCCAAGCTTCCAGACTTGCCTTCACTTGGAATCTGATTCCATTTTCAGTTTCTGACTCTGACATGTCATGAGAATCCTCTCCTCTGCCCTGCTTGCTCCCAGCAGCTCAAGTTTGGGACTTGATAACTCCATGGGTTTTAATTACCTCAGCATCCTAGAATGTTGTCTAGATCTCTGCATCTTAACCTTGTTTACAGTGTGCACTAGTCTCCAGTGTTTGGTACAAATATATCTAATCATCTCACCTTTACCACAAGCTCCTTTAAGGCAAAGTTCAGGCTTTTTCTTCTAGGTGCTAGGTGCCTCCTAGCACCTAAAACAGAGTTTGACACCTATTGGTTACTCAGTAAGAGTGCTGGGTTTGGTTTGTAGACTTGTAAGCTTATGAAGTTAGAGAAAGTTTGGGTTCCAGAGACAGTGAAGGGCCTGGCTTGATGTCCCTCTACCAGGACATCTCCATTGTCTGCACCTGATTCTAGGCCATGTTTATCTGATTGGGACTCATTGCTATTTGATTTAATATTGACTTTTCAAGTATTGATCAGATTATTCCATTAGCATACAACTGTGCTGACATGAGCAAGGAAAGAAGATTCTTTTTGGGAGAAATAAAAAAGGCTCATGCTTTTCTGCCTGGTAGCAGACTGTTGGAGAAGGTGGTAAGCTGATGATGTTCTCTTTTTATGTCATGCCCAAAACACCTCCTGTTGTCCATAAGCTCTCTGGCTGGGGTTTGCCATGCTTGGTGGCATCCCAAGATGAGAAGCTAACTTTTCCCTTTTCATTTCCCCTTCCCTTCAATAAGCTTACAGTTTCCTGGCTGATGGTAGCTTAACATGCCATTCTTTCTGGAGTGATATACGTTTTAAAAGAAGCTGCTTCAAGGCAGAAAAACTGGAAATTCTGTCAGTGAAGCAAACAAATTGAGCAATCTATTTTTTCCCTAGAAGGAGGGAGAAGCAGGCTTTCTAGTGCCCTCAAACTACATTATGTTTAGTGCAGCTCTGCAGGCCATCAAATAACAAATTAGAAAAACTAAAAATTTTCAGCCAAAGACCATTTGGTGATACTTAGACTATAAACTAGCTTTTCCAATGTAAGTCAAACATCTTAATTTTACAGTGAAGAAACTGAGGCCCAGAGAAGGAAAGTGATTTGCCAAGTATCACTCTGTGGAAGGTCTAGACTCTAGGCCTCTGTTGTTCCAGCTAGATGAGAGTTATTTGTATTTGGCTGTTCTGATCTCAACCACTGTCTTTGCTAAAAGTTGATATGAGATCTTTAGTATTTTTCACAAATAGTAGAGGTACAAGAGAGTTTTGTTGTTTTTTTTTTTTTTTTGGTGTGTTGTGTGCAGATGTTCCTATTGGAATCCAGACCAAAGTGTCACAAGAATGAATGCATACTAATAACCAGGTTGGAGTAGAGCAAAAAACTGAGGTGAATGGGTTGTTCCTGGCAGCTGGATTAATGAAGCACCCACTGAAAGGAGAATGGTAGTGTGAGAAACCTGAATTGTAGTCGCAGATTTCCTTTTTAGCATTTTGTAAATGAGAGCTTTTGGCTTTGGTTTAAGAAGGGAGCTTTGGAGAAAGACTCCCCTTTGAATTGGGCCAGGGCATCCCAGACAAAACTGCATAATGCACATGGGTACCCAAAGAGGCCCAACTTCCAGTTACTTCCATCTCAAGCAGACCAATAACCAGAATTCTTATTCAATGGATTTCTGAAGTCTTTTCATCACATTGTGGGTTCCAAGCAAACTAAGCCTTCAAATACAATTTCAGTTTCTTGATGTAGTAGAGCAGCAGCTGGGGTCTGTTTCCATCACTTCAGAAGAGTGGAGTAGTTTGGGAACCTTGATTCCTCCTGTGCACTTTTGGTTTGGGGAGAATGTGGTAGAGGTGGGGAGACAGCATAAGGTCGGTCTCAGTTGTGATTTTTGTTTTTGAACAGTGAAGTTTATAGTGCTGGATAAAGACATTAGAAGCCTTTTAAATCTTTGGTGCTGATTCTTCCCAGGAAATACCTAAGGTATTTGCCCTAGTACTGCCATTTTCCCTGCCTATGCCTTTCTTGCTCATTGTTCATCTCACAGCCTCTGGTAACAGATGTAAGATTGCAGAAAACCTCTGAATGCCCAGCCTTTTTCATTGAACACATAGAAACACTTCCCTTTGATCCCCACACTCCTACTTTGCTAGTTGATATGGTCTATTAGGGCATTGTAGTCACTGGGTCCATTTCAAATCAGCTGACCAACCCTGAGGCTGAGCTTCAAATCTTCATCTCTTCCTGGAAGCGCAGAGAGCAGCTCTCTGGTTGCCAGGGAGAGGAATAATTAGGATGGTCCTTCTCTGGCAATTAGAATCATATTCATTGACACATTGTTTTAGAACTCTGATGCAGGAATCCTTCAGGAGTGAATAAAAGGCTTCCTTGACTGGGTAAAGTAGCACACCACCTCTGCTAAAGTAGCAACTCAGCTGCTAAACAAAATGAAGTAAGGCTGGATAAGAAAGCAAAAGGATGAGAACAGTGTCATAGCAAAATCTGTCTTGCTGAATAGAGATTCTTATTTGCAGTATCACACTGGGTATGGAATGCTGTGAGTGCTGCCACCAGGAAAGAGCAGATAGGGGAGTGACATAACTCTCAGCAACCAGGACTAGATAAAGACATATATAGAGAGGCTAGAGGTGGCTTTTTGAAGTCATCATGAAACAGAATTTATTCAGAATCACACCCAAACTTCCTGAGATTTTGGAACAAATGAAGCAGAAAAGGTGCTGAGCAGTTGCCCTAAACTGTCAATAACAGTGAATCTAACACTCATGAGTTTAAGATCATAATAAAGCCTATAGACTTGAGGCTAAGTATGAATTATGGCTAATATTCAGTTGAGAAAAATTACCTGTCCTAGACTCCTCCTTGAGCTACCAAGACCTGAAGTTGGTTATGTGTATCCATATAGCTAGGAACTTTGTTTAAAGTATGTGTTTCAATCTTTATTTCATTCTTTATGGTGACTTGGTTAACTGGATTGATTTGGTATCAATTCAGTAGGAAGTGAGCATAAAACAGTTGATCCTCACCACAGTATTAGTTTGATTTCTATTTTAAAACCTCTGAGAAAATTTAAAATCATTGATATTAGAGTAGACCCAGTAACCTATTAGACATTTTTTAAAAGTTTATTTATTATTTTAACAGAGAGATTGACAGAAGGAGGGGCAGAGAGAGAGAGAGAGAGAGAGAGAGAGAGAGGGAGAGGGAGAGAGAGAGAATCCCAAGTAGGCTCCACTCTGTCAGCACAAAACCTGACACAGGGCTCAGTCTCACAAACTGTGAGAGATCATGACTTGAGCCAAAATCAAGAGTCAGATGCTTAACCAACTGAGCCACCCAGGTGCCCTGTAGACAATTTTTCAAAAGAGTTCTTGAGTAGCTTTACTTAAATGAGTGAGAAGGGAATGCTTTTCTAACTTGAATTCAGAATGTCTGTTATCTTTAAATGAATAATAACAATTATCTTGGCCAACCCCCTGGGTGATGTTCTCTGTTTAAGAAAGGGGATTTATCACTAATATTTGCCAGGATAAAAGAAGAATATGCAGGAAATGGACTCTAGGAAGTGTCCAGCAATCTCTTTAGCTCCAAGGGCTCCAAGAAGAACTAAGAAAGATATCTAGGTATGAAGCCTCAGGCATGCTGAAGGCATAATTAGAGAAGTGTAAATCAAGGAGATGAGAAAAACAAAATATTGAAGCAGAGAGAAATCCCAGAGAAGAGACAAAGAGAAGGTAGTAAAAATGGGTCAAGGGCCACCCAAAGTGCTAACAAGTTAGATTTTTATTTCCTTGTTTTAGACTTTTAGAAGCATTTGAGGCTTACAAGGGGGCTGGGACATTGATGTTGTTCAAATGTTGATGGCATCAATCTGGAGACTGACTCTTTAGAACATCTTTGGCACCTGCCACTTTCTATCACCACCACCCCTTCTTGGTTTGTTTATTTATGCAACAAATGTGTGTGCTTCATGTCAATAAACAGAACAGTCAAAAATCACTCCACTATTAGACTTTATATCCTAGAGGGGGAGGAAGATAATTAACGCAGGACAAAAGATAATTTCAAATAATGGTAAGTGCTTTGAAGAAAACAGGAGTATGTGATAAATGACACACAATGCATGTGTGTGTGCACACACTTGTACTAATTTAATCTGGATAGTAAGAGACACACCTCATTACCTCTTACTTGGACTATTGCAATAGCTTACTAAAGGGTCTGTCCCTCGTTTCTTCCCACTCTAGTTTCTCTTGAATGCTACTACTTAATTTTCTAGACTCATGTATGCATTTCATCATATTACACAAACAAACAAAAAAAGAACACAGTTCTCAGTGGTTCTCCTGTGCCTTACATGTTGAGTCATAGTGTCCAAGAGCTGGAAGGAAAGAAAAACTATCTAATATTTATGCCTTTAGGTACAAAATGGGCAATAACTTGCCCAAAGTCAAAACAGCTGCTCAGTGAGGCAGAGCTAGGGTCTGGAAACAGGTCTCATAAATCAAAGTCTAAAGCCTTAGCCCCATTAATGGCAGCCAAAAGTGATAAGAAAGGCTAGGATCTGGATGAGATTTCCCCATTCTTAAAAGTCTACTCTAACCCGTTCTTTACAGTTCCACAGATATCACATTAGTTCAGGCCCCTATCACTTCTTATTTGTATGATCACAGTAATTTCCTAAATATTTTGATTCTTAGTTCACACTGCCTCTTTGAGAGATCACATAGCATAATGATTAAAAAGATGGGGATTAAGGAGTGCACTTGTCATGATGAGCACTGGTTGATATGTGGAATTTTGAATCACTGTATTGTACACCTGAAAATAATACAACACTGCATGTTAACTATGCTGAAATTAAAGTTAAGTTTAACAAAGGGTAGGCTGTGTCCTTAATACTCTTACAGAAAGATATTTTACAGTTTAAGTCTTACCTCTGCCACTTACTAGCTAGGTGACCTTGGGAAAGTTAAATAATCCTCTTGAGCCCTCAATTCCTTTATAAAATTGCACTTCAAGCAGGGCAGAACAGTTTTTTTTGTTTTTTGTTTTGTTTTTTTACCATAGCCCCACTATGTACTATTTTATAAAAAATGAGATCAGGGAAAGAGTACAAATGAAGGCCCATGGAACTTATGTCTAAATATTTAATAGTTATTAATAACATTAACAAATAAAATTTGCTCTAGCCGTCACCTTGACAAAAACACCTTCATAATGACAGAACTGGAAAAAAAACCCGTTTAAATGTTTTTGTATGACTGAAAGTAAGAAAAATATCAAGATAACTGGATTTAATTATTATTATACATGTCTGGATATTCTGTGTTGGGCTGGTGATGTTAGGATAAGTCATAAAATAAGGACATATAATTAATAAATTATTATGTATTTATTCCATAAAATGTGTTTTTCTTGCCTTTATATCAGTAAAATCATTGATTATATTGTTATAATCAAAATTTCTATATAAATTGTTCTATGGATTCCATGGAGAGTAATTATCTAAAGAATTAAATAAAATATAACTGTATTCAAAGTGCGAAATTTGAATATATGTTTATTGGAATGTTAAAGTGTGTAGAAGTGAAAAAGCTAAAATTATTTTTCATGTTTTTAAAAAAGTAATTTTCCTTAAGAAATATTCAAGATTATCCCTTAAAATAAAGAGTAAAATTATAATTAGCTATGAATAATTTTAAAATAAAATTATTTAAATTTGACTAAAGATTTTAATTAAGTACATTGAACAATTAAATATAAATGTCTTTATAAAAATAAAACGATTATCAGTTCTAATGTTCAATGTTCATTTAGTTGCCAGTATAGGAATTGGTATCATGCTTGATGCATATATCATCTATATCTACATGTATATATTAAGATTAATAAATATTGTTTAATATTTCAAACTATTCTTTAGTGGCCATGTGCAATTGCCACCTGCATGAGCTAATTCATGGATACCTCTATTACTATGAACTACAATATAAAAGGAAACAAGAAAATGGATGATTGGCATTACTTGAAATTTATACTTCCTTATGCAAGAATCTACTGTATTCATATGGACTATTAATTTGGCAATTTGCTTTTTGTCTTTCCAATGTGTTTATCCTGCCTAAATCCTCCCCATATGCTAAGACATAATCAATCTTCAAAGTTTGCAGAGGTGCAACCTCCAAAGCCCAAGGGCATTCAGTTTTGGTTACTTTTTGTTTTGAGAACAGAGCAAGAGATATAGAAATCACTGCCTGAACAGCATTAGTCATAAGAGTGTATATATAGGTTTACGGATTGAGCCATGACAGTGCTGAATCCTGAATCTGGAGTGACATAGACAGCTATGTATTCTTTAATAAATGTAGTGTGTGTGTGTGTGTGTGTGTGTGTGTGTGTGTGTTTATGAGCAGGGGGCTGGGGAGGACAGGTCCCTTCTTGCCCAGAACTAATGGTGGAACTGATCAGAACATTTGTTATAGATAATATTGCTTTTCCTGTTTGTCTCCCTTGCTAGATTGTGAGCTTCTCAAGAGGCTTATTGACATTTTATTCCATGTCTTTATTTTATGCATTATACCACAGTCCAGAGTTCAAGTTACTATTATCTCTTACTTAAATTAGTTTTTTAACTTGTCTCCATGTTTGCCTTTTTCAAGCCATATTACACACTCTGCCTTCCACAGGGACATTTCTAAGATGTAGAACCTCTGTGAGAAGAAAGTATTAGAGCTTTTATTTATTTTTATTCATTGCTTAATTTTTTATATTTGTGTGTTCTATAATGTCCATAATATATTAGTACAGTACTAACTAATGTATAAATCAATTCATATATATGTGAATCAGAAGTGCATGCTCAAATTCTTTGCTGTCAGGAGAGTGATATACCAAAAGTGCTATAGACAACTGGTCTCTAGTATCATTGGAAGCCCTGCATGATCTTTTCCTGCCTTTTCTCTCATCAAGGGAAAGAACACACCCTGGGGAGCATACAGTGCAGATAATAGAAGTAATTGTGATCCAGTAGGCAGAACACAGCAGAACATGGCTTGGCAGGTGATAACCCTGGCATGTCCTCCCTGTCAGGGGCTTCAGTGCAAAGTAGTACAGATGTCTTGACATGTGGGTGTATCATGGTGCAAAGTAGTACAGATGTTTTGACGTGGGTGTATCATGGGGACAGGAATCTAGACACAGATGCTAGAAGTACAGGCAGGCTGGAAGTTGGCCAGCATCAAGGAAATCTGTTAGGAGGTAGAATGACCCAACTTAGAATGGCCTGGGGCACAGTCCCTGGGAAGGATGTAACTGGAAAGAATAATGCAATGCTATAGTCCTTGAGGGATGGGACAACTATAAAGGATACCTGCACTGGGACATATGAAGGGAAAAAGTAGCAAGAACTATGGAGCGGTCATGAAGGAAACTGAGTCTCAAGAGTAAAATGAATATCTATTTTCTCAGAGCTGGGCCCTAAGGTCAAGGCTGGCCCAGCAGCAAGGGTGACCTGAGGAAAAGTCCTGGGCAGGTATGCTGGGCAGGTATGGCTGTTATTCCTCTAGCCTGTGGTCAGGGTGGATCCTAGAGCCCAAAGCAGAGCTGAGTCAGCAGCTTGGAGTGTGTGACCCCCTGCAAGTAATTCCAGTCATAGAGAAGGGAGTAGAGACTGAAGAGGAGACAAGACCTGACCCCACCTTGTTCTCTCTGGCTACAATTCTAAGGCCTTCACAATCTGTTTCCATGAAAATGATAATAGTTAACATTTATTGAGCACTTCATATGTGCCAGCCACTGTTTCAAGTTTATATATTTTTGAATCCTCAAAACAATATTAAGACCATTCTGTTATTTTCCCCATTCTTAAGGTGGGGAGACTGAGGCACAGAGGTTTAGTAATGTATCCAAGATTACTTACATAGGAGCTAAAATTCACACTTAGACAGTTTAACACCAAAATTCATGCTCTTAACCACTGCATTGTGCTTTTCTCCGTGTAACACGCCAGGCTTTGTTCCCATCGAATTTTAGGCATTCAATGCTGCAATCAAATTGGGCTTCTTTCTCACTGTCTCCCACATGTTTTATGCTTTTCTTCCTAAGGGCCTTCTCATTGTTCCCTTGCCCCAGTGATATGACTGGAATTGTCTTCTTGCTACTCTCAACCTATCCAAATTATACAGGTACTCCAGGTCCCAAATCAGATAGTCTTTCCCCTGACACTTAGTCATTAAAATGGCTGAGCTTATGGCTTGAATTGAGACTTTGGAGGCTTAGCAGATAATTGGAGCTTAAAGGACAGAGTCCTAGTCCCAAACCTGCTATCAGTAGCTATGAGGCTGTTGGGTAATTTCTGCCCCTTTATCTAAATGGTGTGTGTGTGTGTGTGTGTGTGTGTGTGTGTGTGTGTTCACAAGAGTAAGACTACCTAGGAGCTGGTCCTGTGACAGGCTCTGGTTCCATGGTAGGGAAAGGGTGTTTCCCCAAAAGATTTGCCTTTGAATGACTATACTGGAGGTTTTTCCAGAGTGTGCTGGGGTGAGATTATATTTGAGCTTGGCTTCCTCTGTTGATTTTGGACAACAGCATGTTTCCACTTCCTCAGGAGTATTGACTGGGATGGTATCACTTGTGTTGTTTCCCAACAATCTTTAAAGAGCATCTAATTACAGGCTGGTAGCAGAGAGAGAATGTAGAGGAAATGCATGCTGTGACAACAGCTAGACAAAGAGCACTCTGTATAGTGAAGAACAGTTGTAATGAGCGGGGATTTGGGGGGCGGGGAGAAGCAGGAAGCAGGCAAGGAAGTATTCAAGAAAGGATGGTGGCACCGGTTATGCTCATGCCTTTTAGAATAGGATTTTTCTATCTTCATAGTTCTTCAGGAACTCAAGCAGTTTTGCATGAAAAGGAATCAAAAGTCAACCTGTCCTTATTATCTCACTTGCTCATACTCCTTAACTTTCCCTGTGGAATTTATCTGGTGATCAGAGATTATTTGGTTTCAGGCACACATGTTCATGAAGGCAATACCAACAAATCTTTTTTAGGCAGGATATGTTATTTTCAGGGTTCCCTGTCCTCCACAAACCTGTGAACTTATTGAGGGCAGTAATATATCTTCACCATTGTTTTGGCCATTCCTAATACCTTTCCCAGGACATAGTGGTTATTAAATGTATGTTGAATGAATACATGGATGATGTGTGTCAGATAGATAAAGAGATCATATTATAAAAGTTTCTTTTAAGAAAGAAAAGACCATGGAAATTCTGTTGATTTTATTCAGAGGGCAGTATAGAGGCTAGGAAGTGCATAAGGTAGTGGCATCAGTACAAAGGGGCCATCAAGTTAAGTTTTGCATCAGGACACAAGTGTATTATATGCTCTTGTAGGTGTTTACTGTAGTCCAGCACAATCAGAAGAAAGCAGGTGAGCCCTTGCCCTATGTGTGGTAGTGGTAAAGGGGTTGGAGTCCACTAATGGCCCATAAATATTCCTGCCAAATGTTTCCCATTTGCTGCCAGAAGAACAGGCATATACTAGATATTCAAGAAAAATACATTGAATAGGGTGACAGGATGGATAAAAAATAAGACCCATCTATATGCTGCCCAAAAGAGACTTATTTAAATATTTTTAATGTTTTATTTATTTTTAAGACAGAGAGAGAGAGACAGTATGAGTGGGGATGGGGCAGAGAATGAGGGAGACACAGAATCTGAAGAAGGCTCCAGGCTCTGAGCTGCGAGTACAGAGCCCGACGTGGGGCTTGAACTCATGAACTGTGAGATCATGACCTGAGCCAAAGCTGGACATTCAACCAACTGAGCCACCCCAAAAAGAGACTCATTTTAGACCTAAAGACACCTGCAAATGGAAAGTGAGGGGATGGAGAAATATTTACTATGCAAATGGATGTCCAAAGAAAGCCAGAGTAGCAGTACTTATATCGGACAAACTAGACTTTAAAAGAAAGACTATAACGAGATGAATTAGGGTACAATATCATGATAAAATGGACAATTAAACAAGGAGACATAACAATTTTAAATATTTATGAACTCGGCATAGGAGCACCCAAATACATAAAACAGTTAATAGCAAACATAAAGGAACCAGTCAAAAATGATACAATAACAATAGGAGAATTTAACACCCCACTTACAACAATGGACAGATCATCTAAACAGAAAATCAACAAGAAGAGAGTATTTCTTTTTTCTCTAATATAACTTATTGTCAAATTGGCTTCCATACAACACCCAGTGCTCATCCCAACAAGTGCCTTCCTCCCTGCCCATCACCCACTTTCCCCTCTCCCCCACCCTCATCTACCCTTAGTTTGTTCTCAGTCCTTAAGAGTCTCTTATGGTTTGCCTCCCTCCCTCTCTGTAACTTTTTTTCCCCTTCCTCTCCCCTATGGTCTTCTGGTACATTTCTTAAGATCCACATATGAGTGAAAACATATAGTATCTGTCTTTCTCTGCCTGGCTTATTTCACTTAGCATAATGCCCTCCAGTTCCATCCACGTTGCTGAAAATGGCCAGATTTCATTCTTTCTCATTGACAAGTAGTATTCCATTGTATATATAAACCACAACTTCTTTATCCATTCATCAGTTGATGGACATTTAGGCTCTTTCCATAATTTGGCTATTGTTGAAAGCGCTGCTATAAACATTGTGGTCCATGTGCCCCTATGCATCATCAGTCCTGTATCCTTTGGGTAGATTCCTAGCAGTGCTATTGCTGGGTCATAGAGTAGTTCTATTTTGAATTTTTGGATGAACCTCCACACTGTTTTCCAGAGCAGCTGCAACAGTTTGCATTACCACCAGTGGTGCAAGAGGGTTCCTGTTTCTCCACATCCTCGCCAACCTCTATAGTCTCCTGATTTGTTAATTTTAGCCACTTTGACATGAGGTGATATCTCATTGTAGTTTTGATTTGTATTTCCCTCATGAGGAGCGACGTTGAGTATCTTTTCATGTGCCTGTTGGCCATCTGGATGTCTTCTTTGGAAAAGTGTCTATTCATGTCTTCTACCTATTTCTTCACTGGATTATTTGCTTTTCAGGTGTGGAGTTTGGGGAGTTCTTTATAGATTTTTAGATACTAGCCCTTTGTCTGATATGTTATTTGCAAATATCTTTTCCCATTCCGCTGGTTGACTTTTAGTTTTGTTGACTGTTTCCTTTGTAGTGCAGAAGCTTTTTATCTTGATGAGGTCCCAATAGTTCATATTTGCTTTTAATTCCCTTGCCTTTGGGGATGTGTCAAGTAAGAAATTGCTGCTGCTGAGGTCAAAGAGGTTTTTTTCCTGCATTCTCCTCTAGGGTTTTGATGGTTTCCTGTCTCACATTCAGGTCCTTTATCCATTTTGAGTTTATTTTTGTGTATGGTATAAGAAAGTGGTCTAGCTTCATTCTTCTGCATGTTGCTGTTCAGTTCTCCCAGCACCATTTATTAAAGACACTGTCTTTTTTCCATTGGATACTCTAGGAAAGAGTGGTTTTGAATCACACACTGGACCAGATGGAGTTAACAGATATACTCACAACATTCCATCCTAAAACAGCAGAATACACGTTCTTTTCAAGTGCACATGGGACCTTCTCCAGAATAGATCACATATTAGGCCACAAAAAAAACCTCAACAAATTCATGGTATGAAGTCATACCATGTATCTTTTTTGACCACAACACTATGAAACTAGAAATCAACCAAAAGAAAAAATCTGGAAAGACCACAAATACTTGAAGGTTAAATCAAATGCTACTAAACAATGAATGGCTTGTCCAGGGAATCAAAGAAGAAATAAAATATACATGGAAACAAATGAAAATGAAAACACAATGGTCCAAAACTGTTAGAGTGCAGCAAAAGCAGTTCTAAGAGGGAAGTTTATAGCAATAGGCCTACATCAAGAAGCCAGAAATATCTCAAATAAGCAATCTAATCTTACACCTAAAGGAGCTAGAAAAATAACAAAACCTAAAACCAGCAGAAGGAAGGACATAATAAAGCTTACAGCAGAAATAAATGACATAGAAACAAACAAACAAACAAACAAAACAATAGAACAGATCAATGAAACCAGTAGCTGGTTCTTTGAAAAATCAATAAAATTGATAAACCTCTAACTAGACTTATCAAGAAAAAAAGAGAAAGGACCCAAATAAACAAAATCACAAATGAAAGAGGAGAAATAACTAACACCATAGAAATACAAACAATTATAAGAGAATATTATGAAAACCTATATGCCAACAAATTGGACAACCTAGAAGACATGGATAAATTCCTAGAAACATATAAACATACAAAGTATCAAAACTGAAACAAGAAGAAATAGAAAACTTGAACAGACTGATAACCAGTAAAGAAATGGACTCAGTAATAAAAAAACAAAACAAAACAAAACAAAACAAAACAAAACAAAAACTCCCAACAAACAAAAGTCCAGGCCCAGGTGGCTTTACAGGCGAATTCTACCAAACATTAAAGAAGACTTAATACTTCGAAACTATTGCAAAAATTAGAAAAGGGGAAAAATTTCCAAATTCACCCTATGAGTCCAGCATTACCCTGATACCAAAACCAGATAAAGACACCACTATAACAGAGAACTACAGGCCAATATCCCTGATGAACATAGATGCAAAAATTCTCAACAACATACTACCAAACTGAACCCAACAATACATTTAAAAAAATCATTCACCATGATCACGTGAGATTTATTCCTGGGTTGCAAGAGTGGTTGAATATTCACAAATCTATCAGTGTGATACATCATATCATTAAGGGAAAGGATAAGAAACATGATCATTTCAATAGAAGTAGGAAGGGCCTTTGACAAAGTAAAACATCCATTCGTTATAAAAACCCTCAACAAAGTAGGTTTAGAGGAAACATAACTCAACGTAACAAAGGCCATATATATGAAAAAACCCACAGTTAACATTATTCTTAATGGGAAAAAACTTGGAGCTTTCCCCCTAATTAAGGTCAGAACAAGACAAGGATGTCTACTCTCAACAATTTTATCCAACATATTACTGGAAGTCCTAGCCAAAAAAGTCATAAAACAAAAAGATATAAAAGGCATCCAAATGGGTAAGGAAGAAGTTAAATTTTCACTGTTTTCATATGACATGATACTATATTTAGAAAACACAAAAGACTCCATAAAAAAAAACCTGCTAGAATGGATACATTAATTCAGTAAAGTTGTAGGATACAAAATCAATGTACACAAATCTGTTGCATTTCTTTCTTAAAAATTCTTTAATGTTTATTTATTTTTGAGAGAGAGACAGGACAAGAGTGGGGGAGTGGCAGAGAGAGAGGGAGCAAATAATCCAAGCTGTCAACACAGAGCCTGACATGGGGCTCGAACCCATGAACCTCGAGATCATGACCTGACCTGAAGTCAGACTGAGCCACCCAGGCACCCCTTATTTCTATACACCAATAATGAAGTAACATAAAGAGAAATTTAAAAATCATTCCATTTACAATTGCACCAAAAATAGTAATGAATTAACCTAACCAAAGAGGTGAAAGACCCGTCCTCTGAAAACTGTAAAACATTGATGAAAGAAATTGAAGATGACACAAAGAAATGGAAAGACATACCATGCTCATGGATTAGAAGAACAAATATCGTTAAAATGTCTATACCACCCAAAACAATCTACGCATTTAATGCAATCCCTATCAACATACTAACAGCATTTTTTATAGAACTAGAAGAAAAAATCCTAAAATTTGTAAGGAACCACAAAAGACCCTGAATAGCCAAAGCAATCTTGAAATAGAAAAGCAAAGCTGAAGGCATCACAATACCAGACTTAAAGTAATAAAACAAAGCTGTAGCAATCAAAACAGTATGGTGCTGGCACAAAAATTGACACATAGATCAATAAAACAGAATGGAAAACCTGGAAGTAAATTGACAACTACACGGTTCATTAACCTTCGATAAAGCAAGAAAGAATATGCAATGTAAAAAAGTCTCTTCAAAAATGGTGTTGGAAAAACTTGACCACAACATGCAAAAGAATGAAACTGGCCCACTTTCTTACACCATGCACAAAAATAGACTCAAAATGGATTAAAGACCTAAATGTGAGACAGGAAACCATAAAAATCCTAGAAGAGAACATAGGCAGTAACTTCTTTGATATTCACCAAAGCCACTTTTTTCTGCATATGTTTCTCGAGGCAAGGGAAACAAAAATAAAAATAAATTATTGGGACCACTTCAAAATATAAGGTTTCTGCACAGTGAAGGAAGCAATCAACAAACTAAAATGCAACTTACAGAATGGGAGAAGATATTTGCAAATCAACATATCTGGTAAAGTGTTAGTACCTAAAATATATAAGAACTGATACAACTCAACACCCAAAAAACAAATAATTCAGTTAAGAAATGGGCAGAAGACATGAGGACCACCTGGGTGGCTCAGTCAATTGAGCATCTGACTTTGGCTCATGTCATGATCTCACAGTTTGTGAGTTCGAGCCTCATATGGAGCTTGTTGCTTTTACTACGGAGTTCACTTTGGATTTTCTGTCTCCCTCTCTCTTTGACCCTCCCTCGTTCATGATCACTCTCAAAAATAAGTAAATATTAAAAGAAAGAAATGGGCAGAAGACATGAACAGACATTTCTACAAAGAAGATGTGCAGATGGACAACAGACACATGAAAAAATGTTCATTGTTACTTACCATCAGGGAAATGAAAATCAAAACTACAATGAAATATCACCTCACACCTGTCAGAATGGCTAAAAGCAATACAAGAAACAACAGGTGTTGTTGAGGATGAAAAGAAAAATGAACCCTCTTGCACTGTTGGTGGGAATACAAATTGGTGAAGCCACTGTGGAAAACAGTATGGAGTTTCCTCAAAAAGTTAAAAATAGAAATAACATAGGATCCAATAGTCCAACTACTGAGTATTTATGCAAAGAAAATGAAAACACTAATTTGAAAAGATATATGCACCCTTACATTTGTTGCAATATTATTTAAAGTATCCAAAATATGGAAGTAACCCAACTGTCCATTGATAGATGAATAGATAAGAAGATGTGGTATATATATATATATATATATATATATATATATATATATATATACAATGGAATAGCCATAACCATAAAATAGGTTAAGATCCTGCCATATGTGACAACATGGATGAACCTACAGGGTATTATGATAAGCAAATAAATGAGCCACAGAAAGACAAATACCATATGATTTCACTCATATGTGGAATTTAAGAAACAAAACAAATGAGAAAATTCAAAAAAAGAGAGACAAATCAAGAAACAGAGAACATATTGATGGTTATAGAGAACATACTAATGGTTTCCAGAGAGGAGGGGTATAAGAGGATGTGTTAAATAGGAGATGGGGATTAAGGAGTGCACTTGTGATGAGGACTGGTTGATATATGGAATTGTTGAATCGCTATTTTTTTTAAAATAGCATCGAAGTTTATTTTTCAACAACAAAAATGCAAAGGTAGACAGTCTTGGGCTAGTATGGGCAACTCCACAATCTAAATGAGAGACTCAGGCCTTTCAGGTATTTTTCTCTGATATTCTTAGGCCGTCTTTGTGGTTTAGAATGGCTTACTGTAGTTCTAGCCATCATGCCTGCCTTCCTAGCAGCAGGATGGAGGAAGAGAGGAAGAAGGTGGCACTGTGTTCATCATAAAGAGATTACCATGAATTTTCACAACACTTTCACCATAAGTTAGTCAAATTGTTACTCCAACCTCCAAAGGATATAGAATTTTAGTTGGAAAGCATTGTGCCCAGCTGAGTATCATCATTCTGTTAATTCGAAAGACAGGGAGAATGGATATTTGGTAACTAACAATCTAGGGCCTAGGAAGGTGGGGAACTACAATTCAATTCAACCAAATTGATTACACAAATTCAACCAAATTGATTACTCTGTCTTTCTATCTATCTATCTATCTATCTATCTGGAATTGTGATGCCTCTAGCTTCGGTCTTCTTTTTCAACATTACTTTAGCTATTTGGGGTTTTTTTAGTTCCATAAAAATTTTAGAATTATTTGTTCCAGCCCTGAACATCAGAACGCTGGTGTTATTTTGATAGGGATTTCATTAAATATGTAGATATCTTTGGGTAGTATCAACATTTTAACAATATTTCTTCTTTCAATCCATGATAATGGAAAGTTTTTCCATTTCTTTTGTGGCTTCTTCAATTTATGTCATAAGCTTTCTATGGTTTTCGGTGTATAGATCTTTTACCTCTTTAGCTAGGTTTATTCCTAGGTATTGTATGACTTTTGGTGCAATTGTAAATGGGATCAATTCCCTTATTTCTCTTTCTGTTGTTTCATTATTGGTGTATAGAAATGAATCCAATTTCTGTATGTTGATTTTAGCGATATGCTGAATTCATGTATCAGTTCTAGCAGGGATTTTTGGTGGAGTCTTTGGGTTTTCCACATAGAGTATAATGTCGTCTGGGAAGAGTGAATGTTTGACTTCCTCCTTGCTGATTTGGATGCCTTTTATTTCTTTGTGTTGTCTGATTGCTGAGGCCAGGACTTCCAATACTATGTTGCATAACAGTGGTGACAGTGGAAATCCCTGTTGTATTCCTGACCTTAGGGGGAAAGCTCTAATTTTTTTCCCCATTGAGGATGATATTAGCTGTGGGTCTTTAGTATATGGCCTTTATGATCTTGAGGTATATTTCTCCCATCCCTACTTTCTTGAGGGTTTTTATCAAGAAAGGATGTTGTATTTTGTCAATTTTTTTCTGCATCTATTGAGAGCATCATGGGATTCTTATCCTTTCTTTTATTAATGTGATATATCACACCAATTAATTTGTAGATATTGAACCAGCCCTGCATCCCAGGAATAAATCCCACTTGATCGTGGTGAATAACTCTTTTAATGTATTGTTGGATCTGTTTTGCTAGTATCTTGTTGAGAAATTTTGCATCCATGTTCTTCAGGGAAATTGGTCTGTAGTTCTCCTTTTTAGTAGGGTCTTTGTCTGGTTTTGAAATCAAAGTAATGCTAGCCTCATAGAATGAGTTTGGAAGTTTTACTTCCTTTCTATTCTTTGGAACAGCTGCAAAAGAATAGGTCTTAACTCTTCTTTAAATATTTGGTGGAATTCTCCTGGAAAGAGCCCTGGACTCTTGTTAATTTTGAGATTTTTTGATTACTGATTGTATTTTGTAACTGGTTATGGGTTTGTTAAAATTTTCTATTTATTCCTGTTTTAGTTTTGGTAGCTTACATATTTCTAGGAGTTTGTTCATATCTTCAAGATTGCCCAATTTTTTGCATATAATTGCTCATAATATTCTCTTATTATTGTTTGTATTTCTGTGGTCTTGGTTGTGATCTCTCCTCTAATTTGTGATCTTATTTATTTTGGTCCTTCCCTTTTTTTTTTTGCTAAATCTGGCTAGAGGGTTATCAATTTTGTAAGTTCTTTCAAAGAACCATCTCTTGGTTTCGTTGATCTGTTCTGCTGTGTTTTTTATTTTGATACCATTAATTTCTTCTATCATATGTATTTCCCTTCTTCTGCTGTTTTTGGCTTTTATTTGCTGTTCTTTTTCTCACATGGCTGGCTGTGTATTTGAGACCTTGCTTCCTTCTTTTAGGAATGCCTGAATTTCTATATACTTCCTTCTTATGACAGACTCTGTTGCATACCAGAAGTTTTGGACTGGACTGTCCTTTCTAGTCTTTGCTGCTTTTGGTCTTTTTTTATTTGTTTTGTCTTTTATCCACTCAAAGAGTCCCCCTAAAAAATTTCTTGCAGCACTGGTTTAGTGGCCATGAATTCCTTTAGTTTTTGTTTGTCTGGGAAACTCTTTATCTCTTCTTCTATTTTGAATGACAGCCTTACTGGATAAAGGATTCTTGGCTGCATATTTTTCTGATTGAGCACATTGAATACATCCTGCAACTCCTTTCTGGTCTGCCAAGTTTCTAATGACAGATCTGCTTTGAACCTGATCTGTCTTCTCTTGTAGGTTAAGGACTTTTTTTTTTTAACCGTGCTTCTTTCATAATTCTTTCTTTGTCTGTGTATTTTGTGAATTTGGCTATGATATGTTTTGCTGATGGTCAGTTTTTGTTGAATCTAATGGGAGTTTTCTGTGCTTCTTGGACTTTGATATCTGTGTCCTTCCCCAAATTAGGAAGGTTTTCTGCTATAATTTGTTCAAATAAAACATCTGCCCCTTTTTCTCTTTTCCTCTTCTGGGACTCCTATGATTTGGATGTTATTCCTTTTAAAAAAATTAAGTTTATTTGTTTATTTATTTATTTAGAGGGCACAAGCACAAGTCGGGGAGGGGCAGAGAGAAGGAGAGACAGGATCCCAAGCAGGCTTTGTCATCTTTGTACAGCCTGATGTAGGGCTCGAACTCACTCAGCGTGAGATCATGACCTGAGCTGAGATCAAGAGTCAGACGTTTTCAACAATTGTGCCATCCAGGCACACCATTATTCTTCTTAATAAGAATATTCATTTTAATAAGTCACTGAGTTCTCTAAGTCTTATATCATGAGCTTTTGCCTTTGTTCCTCTCTTTTTTCTGCTTCATTATTCTCCATAATTTTATTTTTTGTATCACTGATTTGCAGCTCTGCTTCGTCCACCCTTGCCATCATGGCATCCATTCGAGATTGCATCTTGGTTATAGCATTTTTAATTTTGGCCTGACTAGATTTAGCTTCTTTTATCTCCACAGAAAGGGATTCTCAGGTGTCTTCTCTGCCTTTTTAACCCCAGCTAGTATTCTTACAATTGTGGTTTTAAATCCCAGTTCAGACATCTTACCTCTATCGGTGTTGATTAAATCCCTGGCCGTCATTTCTTCCTGTTCTTTCTTCTGGGGTGAATTCCTTCATCTGCCAAGTTCTGTGGCTCAAGTTATGCAGATTGTTGCATTAATCCTCAGATCAATTTCCTAGGTGTTCAAATGATTTGGTGCTGCACTAGCTGCATTTCAGGGATGAGACAAACTCAGGGTCTCCATACTGCTCTGCTATGTAAACTCCTTTCCCTGAATCACTAGTTTGTACATCTGAAACTAATATACCACTGTGTATTAACTAACTAGAATTAAGAAATATATGTTGAGTAGTAACAGATCACTTATATTGATATTTACTATGCAGGTGAGGAAACTAAGACACAGAGAATTTAAGTAACATGCCTGCAGTTACACAGCTAGTAAATTGAAAGAGCTGGGATTTGAACCTCTGTAGTCTGGTTCAAGCACTAATAGGTTTAAGCACTCTGTTATCTCACATCAAAACTTGATTTTTGTCAACCATTTGAGTGAAGGCAATGAAATTACTCTTAAAATTGCAAATATTTGGGAAGGGGAACACCTTTATCAGTTTATTCGTCACTCAAGATTTTCTTAATGCAATGTGCACCCTATAAATACATAAATCTGAATTAAACTTATCCAATTTAGTGTTTTTACACATGTGTACCATCAACACAATCAATATAATGAATATATCCATCAGTATGAAGTTTTCTTGTGCCCCTTTACAAACCTTCCCTGTCACTCCTCCCTGCCCTGTGCCTTGGCAACTATTGATCTGCTTTTTGTCATTATAGATTATTTTACATTTTCTAAACTTTCATATAAATTAAATCATAGAGTATGTATTATTTTTTGTCTTCCTTCAATATGATTATTTTGAGATTCATCCATGTTGTGCAGTGTATAAATAAATCATTCTTTTTTAGCCTTGTTTGTGTGGTTCTACAGATATGCCATAATTTGTTTATTTCTTCATCTGTTGATGGACTTTTGGGTTGTTTCAAGTTTTTAGCCATTACAAATAAAGTGCTCATAAACGTTTGTGTACAAGTTTCTCTATAAAATATTTTTTATTTATCTTGTGTAGATAACACTTTTTAAAAAACTGCTAAAATGATTTTTTAATTTTTTAAAAAAAGTCCATCAACTGACAAATGGATAAAGAAGATGTGGTTAATATACACAATGGAATACGACTTGGCAATGGGAAAGAATGAATTCTGGCCATTTAGAGCAATGTGGAGGGTAATATGCTAAGTGAAATAAGCCAAGCAGAGAAAGACAGATACCATATGTTTTCACTCATATGTGGATCTTGAGAAACATAACAGAAGACCATGGGGGAAGAGAAGGGGAAAACAGTTACAGACAGGAAGGGAGGCAAACCATAAGAGACTCTTAAGGACTGAGAACAAACTAAGGTTTGATGGGGGTGGGGAGAGGGGAAAGTGGGTGATGGGCATTGAGGAGGGCACTTGGGATGAGCACTGGGTGTTGTATGGAAACCAATTTGACAATAAATTATATTTAAAAAATTAAATTCAAGTTAGTTAACATACAGTGTATTCTTGGTTTCAAGAATGGAACCCAGTGATTCATCTCTTACATATGACACCCATTGCTCATCACAAAAAGTGCCCTCACCCATTTAACCCATCCCCCCACCCACCTTCTCTCCAGCAGTCCTCAATTTGTTCTTTGTATTTAAGAATCACTTATGGTTTGCCTCCCTCTCCGTTTTTTATCTCATTTTTCTTTCCCCTCCTCTACGTTCATAAGTCAGTCAAAGAAATAAAAATATCATATAATTTCACTCATATATATGTTGAATTTGAGAAACCCAAAGTGATTTTTTAATGTTTATTTATTTTTGAGAAAGAGAGAGAGACAGTGCAAGCAGAAAAGGGGCAGAAAGAGAGACACACACAGAATCTGAAGCAGGTTCCAGGCTCTGAGCTGTCAGGAAAGAGCCCGATGTGGGGCTCAAACTCACCAACTGCAAGATCATGATCTGTGCCAAAATCAGATGCTTAACTGACTGAGTCACCCAGCATTCCCCACAAAGTGATTTTAATGTGTTTGTACCAAAGGTTCCTTTTTCTCCATATCCTTGTCAACACTTGCTATTTCTTTTCTTTTCGATTTTAGCTATTCTGACAGCCACTTTGGAAATCAGTATGGATGTTTCTGAAAAGATTAGAAACAGAAATATCATATTATCCAGTTATTCCATTACTGGGTATTTACTCAAAGAAAACAAAAACACTAATTTGAAAAGATATGTGCTCTTTTTTGTTTATTGCAGCATTATTTATAATAGCCAAGATATGGAAGCAACCTAAGTGTCCATTGATAGATGAATGGATAAAGATGTGATGTGTGTGTGTGTGTGTACATATATATATATATATATATATATATAATGGAATATTACTCAGCCATAAAAAGGGATGAGATCTTGCCATGTGTGAAAACACTGCTAGACCTGGAGTGTATTAATCAATATGGAATAAGTAAGGTTGGGAAAGACAAATACCATATGATTTCACTCGTACATGGAATCTAAAAAAAAAAATACAAATGAATAAACAAATAAGAAGCAGTATCAGACTTATAAATACAGAGAGCAAACTCGATGGTTTCCAGAGGGAAGAGGAGTGGGTAGAGGAGAAAATGGGTGAAAGGGAGTGGGAGGTATATTCCAAGTTATGGAATGAATAAGTCATAGTAGTAAAAGGCACAGCATAGGGAATACAGTCAATGATACAATAGTGTTGTATGGTGACAGATAGTGGCTGCGCTTTTGGTGACCATAGCATAAGGTATAGAGATGTTGAATCATTGTGTTGTGCACCTGAAACTAATGTAACATTGTGTGTCAGCTATACTCAAATTAAAAACAAAAGTTTTAAAAAGTTGTATCATTTTACATTCTCAATACCAGTATATGAGAGTTCCAGTTGCTCTACATCTTCACCAACAGTTGGTATGGTCATTTAAAAAAAAAAAAATAGGGGCACCTGGGTGGCGCAGTCGGTTAAACGTCCGACTTCAGCTCAGGTCACGATCTCGCGGTCCGTGAGTTCGAGCCCCGCATCGGGCTCTGGGCTGATGGCTCAGAGCCTGGAGCCTGTTTCCGATTCTGTGTCTCCCTCTCTCTCTGCCCCTCCCCCGTTCATGTTCTGTCTCTCTCTGTCTCAAAAATAAATAAAAAAAAAAAAAAGTTAAAAAAAATTAAAAAAAAAAAATAGCAGCCAGGGGCACCTGGGTGTTTCAGTTGATTAAGTTTCCAATTTCAACTCATGATCTCACTGTTCAGGAGTTTGAGTCCCGCATAGGTTCTCTGCTGTCAGCACAGAGCCTGCTTTGGATCCTCTGCCCCACCTCTTTCTGCCCATCCCCTACCTGTGCTCTCTCTCTCTCTGTCTCAAAAAATAAATAAACATTAAAATATTTTTAAAAATAATAAATAAATAATTAAAAAATAAAAAGTAGCCATTCAATGAGGTTTTAATTTATATCTCCCTGATGACATAAAACATTGAAGATCTTTTCTTGTGCCTATTGACCATCTATATATCTACTCTGGTGAAGTATTCAAATCTTTTGTCCATTTTTATTGGATTGTTTTCTTATTATTGACTTTTTATAGTTCTTTAATCTAAATACAAGTTCCTTATAAGATGTATCAATTTTCTATTGATGTATAACAAAGTACTATGAACTTACCAACTTCAAATAATACTCATTTATTAGCTGAGTTTTGTAGGTCAGAAGTTCAGCAGTGTTGCTCCATTTTCTGCTCACAAAGCTGAAATTAAGATAGTGTTTGGGCTTAGCTTTTGTCTGAAGGCTCTGGGGGAAAATCACCTTCCAAGATCATCCTTGTAGGCACAGAATTCAGTTACTTGTGGTTGTAGGATGGAAGTTCCAATTTCCTTGTTGGCTATCATCCCAAAGCCACTCTTGGCTCATAGTAGCTGCTCACATTTCTTGCCATGTGGCCCCCTCCATCTTCCAGCACAGTTTGTTTAAAAAACAACTACCAACTATCTTTTTCCCCTGAAGTGCCTTGCAGGTAATAAAAAATCACTGTCCAAATATATGTGAGCCTATTTCTAAACTTTCTATTCTGTTTCATTGATCTATTAATATTTATTTCAATACCATAATGTTTGTGTTTTATAAGTCTTGAAATCAGATGCTGGAAGTCCTCCAACATTGTGTTTCTTTTTCCAAAGTGTTTTTGCTATTCTATATTCATGTATTTCTATATGAATTTTAGACTGAGCTTGTTCATACCTAAAAAAAAAAAAGCCTGCTGGAATTTTGATTGGGATTGCATTGAATCTATAGATCAAGTTGGGGAGAATTGACATCTGAACATTTTGAGTTTTCTGATTCATGAACACAGTATACTTACACCATTTATTTAGATCTCCTTGATCTTTCATCACTGTTTTTCGGTTTTCAGAATATAGACCCCACACAATTTTTTTTTTCAGATTTATCCATGAATATTTTATATTTATGATACTATTGTAAATGGTATTGTTTAAAATTTCAGTTTTCAATTCTTTATTGCTACCATATTGATATACATTTAATTATGTATATTAATCTTGTATCCTTCAACTTTGCTAAAATCACTTATTCATTGTAGTAGCTCTTATGTAGATTACATAGGAATGTCTACATAGACAATCATGTCATCCTCAAACAAAGATAGTTTTAATTATTTATTCTGATTTGTATGTCATTTATGTATTTTTATTGCCTTATTGTACTGACTAGGACCTACAGTACAGTGTTGAAAAAGAAATTATGAGAATAGAAATTGTTGCCTTGATTCTGAGTTAATGAGAAATCATTCAGTTTTTCACTATTAATTATGATGGTAACTGTAGTTTTTTTCCCATAGATGTTCTTTATGAGGTTGAGGAAATTGTCTTTTGTTCTTACCATCCTGAGGATTTTTTGACATCAGGAATAGTTGTTATATTTTATCAAATGCTTTTTATGCCTCTCTTGAGATTATCATATGTTTATTAAAAAATTTTGTCAATGTGGTGAATTACACTAATTGATTTTGAGAAGTATTACATCAATCTTGCATTCCTTGGATAAACCCCATTTGCTCATGATGTATCAAACCTTTTTAAAAATATTGTTGAATTCTATTTGCTAAAATTTTTTTAGAAGTTTGCATCTATGTTCATGTGGGATATTGGTCTTTGGTTTGCTTCTTGTAATATCTCTGTCCACTTTTGGTATCAGAATAATACTAGCCTCTAAAAATGAGGTGGAAAATATTCCCACTCTTCCATTTTTTGTAAGAGTTTGGATAGAATTGACATTATTTCTTCCAGTGAAGCAATCTGGTAATGGAGGTTGGTTTTTTTTTTTTTTTTTTACATTTTTACTTATTTTTGAGAGACAGAGAGGGACAAACAGCGAGTGGGGGAGGGGCAGAGAGTTAGGTAGACAAAAAATCCGAAGCAGGTTCCAGGCTCTGAGCTGTCAGCACAGAGCCTGACACGGGGCTTGAACCCGCCAGCTGCTGAGATCATGACCTGAGCCAAAGTCGGACGCCTAACCGACTGAGCCACCCAGGCACCCCTGGTAATGGAGTTTTTTTATGGGAAGGTTTTTAATGAAAAATTCAACTTATTCAATAGATATAGGACTATTGACATCAGGTCCAGGACTAGGATAAGGCAAGTGAGCACTCAACTTTCAGGTTTGTGCAAGTCCTAGAGAGGGATCAGCATAGACCCATCAATACCTTCACCAGATGGGAAACAAGTGTCTTAGTTCTGAATAGTGGAACTGGGAGGCACATCATAGCATCCACTACACCGTTTAATATGCTGTAATTAATTTCTTAGCATTGATATGGACATTCTTAATTTCCTGTATTTATTAAAGAACTTTGGCATGTATTTTTTTCTTCCAAGATTTCATTTAAATTCAAGTTAGTTAACATATAGTTTAGTATTGGTTTTAGGAGTAGAAATTAGTGATTCATTACTTACATATAACATTCAGTGCTCATCCCAAAAAGTGCCCTCCTTGATGCCCATCACCCATTTAGCCCATCTCCCCACACACCTCCTCTCCAGCAACCCTCAGTTTGTTCTCTGTAGTAAAGAGTCTCTTATGGTTTGCTTCCCTCTCTGTTTTTGTCTTATTTTTTTCCTTCCCTTCTTCTGTGTTCATCTATTTTCTTAAATTCCACATATGAGTGAAATTATATGGTATTTGTCTTTCTCTGACTGACTTATTTCATTTAGCATAATATACTCTAGTTCCTTCCACATCATTGCAAATAGCAAATGATTACACACACACACACACACACACACACACACACACACACATACACATACACCACATCTTCTTTATCCGTTCATCAGTCGATGGACATTTGGGCTCTTTCCATACTTTGGCTATTGTTAATAGTGCTGTTATAAATATTGGGGTGCATGTGCCCCTTTGAATCAGTATTTTTGTATCCCTTGGATAAATACCTGGTAGTGCAATTGCTGGATCACAAGGTAGTTCTATTTTTAACTTTTTGAGGAACCTACACACTGTTGTCCAGAGTGGCTTTACCAGTTTGTATTCCCACCAACAGTGTAAGAGGGTTCCCCTTTCTCCACATCCTTGCTAACATCTGTTGTTTCCTGAGTTGTTAATTTTAGCCATTCTGACAAGTGTGAGGTGGTATCTCATTGTGGTTTTGATTTGTATTTCCCTTATGGTAAAGTGATGTTGAACATTTTTTCATGTGTCTGTTGGCCATTTTTATGTTTTCTTTGGAGAAATGTCTGTTCATATCTTCTGCCCATTTCTTAACTGGATTATTTATTTGTTGGGTGTTGGGTTTGATAAGTTCTTTATAGATTTTGGATACTAGCCCTTTATCCAATATGTCATTTGCAAAAATCTTCTCCTATTCTGTAGGTTACGTTTTAGTTTTATTGATTGTTTTGTTTGCTGTACAGAAGCTGGGATTCAACAATCTCCCTTCCCCCAATTATTCTTACTGTGATCCACATATTAACAGGACTTAATTTATCATAAGGCTTTGACATGATGGGACATATTACAGGTTCATTTTCATGAGACCAAGGTTCTGGCCCAGACGGTTCACGTATGGGTGGGGGAAAGAGTCCAAAGGAGAAAATAGAGGTCACTGGAAATAAACAGAACTGCTTTTGTGCCATTTTCTCAGTCCTGCCCTGCTGTGAGCTCTGGGATGTAGTGTTCAGGAAATGAACCCTTGTCCCCACTTCTATATCAAATAGTGACTTTCATTTCCATCCATGGTCCAAAGAGAAGTAGAAAAACTGCATTGCATATCAAAATGCTGAATTTGAATGTGATAGAGAACATTTTGAGAGGACACCCTTCACCACATTGTATCTACTGTTGCCTGTGAGTAAAAAGGGAATTCCGTACATAAAGACATCATTTTACTTTGAACAAAAAGAAAACCAAGTCAAAGTATCTTTATCTTAAGATATATTCAGATGATATGTAGTAAATAATGAAAGTTTAAGTAATCCCAGTTCCCCCTTGACATGCCATGAACAGAGATTTAAAAAATACATCTTTAAAATAACTCCCTTTTCCTTTGTTCTAATCCTTGTTGGATTCTTGGCTCCATAGCTGGACCACTTAGTTTCCACATGTATGAAGGCCCAGCCCTAACTCATGTACTCTTTCTGGTCAGGGGAAATCTATGAAGTCCTTGACCCATAGTAGACAGCTCAGCATTGAGTCAGCCTTATTGTCTGCTTCCTGATGGATGTTTCCCATGCCTAAGTGCCTATTCTGATGTGGTTGTGCTCTTGTCTTGTGCTTGCCTGTCCTCCTGAGCATTAGAGGCTTACCTCTTGATTCCAAGCCTGATAATAGGATCCTTCTGCTTTACTTCCCCTATATAATGCCATGACTGCCACCCTCCCATTCCCCAGACACTGCTAGAATTCCCTGATGTCATTTACCTATTGCCCAGCTATTCCTCTGTCAATTTCTTGCTGATTCTTCCTCTGCAGGCTCAGAAATTTTCCTGGTACTTTTATAGCAGCGTGGTATAGCAGTTAAGAGTACTGGTGGTGGTTTCAGACTCTCTGGATTTGAATCTGCCACTAAATTGTTATGTGACCCTTGGGAAGTTACTGAACATTTCTGAATCTCATTTTTATATACCAGCTTTCAATGGTAATAACAGTACCTATCTTATGGAACTATTGTGAAAATTGCTAGTCAGAATGTATGGCACGTACTTACTGAATATTCAATAAACATTGGCTATTACACTGGGAACTCCATGGATCACCCATTATGCCCAGGTGGGCTTGTCTCAGCCCCTCTTCCCAACCGTCACCTGATCCATCTAATTCTGTCGTGGTTAATGGAAAAGCCACCCCTTTCTTTCTTGTTCCAGGTACTGAGGAGGAAGTGAAAAGAAAAACGTATAGGCTGCTTGGTTGGCAAAGCTCTGATTCTGACCTGAGTGACTTTTCTCCTTAGGCTGGGGAGAGGAAAACATGTTTCTTATGAAAATTAGAATGATTTCTCTAGAAGGAACACAAAAGGAAGATTTCAGTTTTTTTCCACTGTCTATCTTTCAAATTTCAGTGATAAGTCAGAGGGAGGGAGAAACCCATAAATTCTCTGCTGGGTGCATGATGGTATGAAAAAAGCACCTGTTTTAGTGTCATAAGTAAGTGCAGGACAACTGAATGAAAAAGAACCTGCTCACACTTTAGGCCCTGGATTCATTAACAGAAGGCTTTGCCATTGAATCAATTGGCCCAGAAACCTGCTTGAGTCCAGCTTTGTAGATTCCTTCTGGAGTTCTTCAGGGCTCCAGGTAAAGTGGTATATGCTAGAGGCCTAACCCACTGAGAGTCTTTTCTCATCTGTTGTCTGGAAGTTGTCCATGTTCAGGCAGAGATGACCCAGCACAGAGGCCTGCACTTTTGGGATGAGTCAAGTTCTCCAAATAGCTTCTACTTCAGCCTTGAAGCCATTGTCTAACATTCTCACCATTATTTCTTAGGGGTTTTGGGAGACTTATTCATTTTAGCCTGATTAAGACAATATATTATCTAGCAGAGATAACACATTAATGGGGATTATTTAGTGGTTAATTCATTATTATCCACTGACACACCAGCAGAGAGTGAGGACCTGTTGGACTTGCACTTGTGTTGGAGCTGAGATAGATAAGATTTGACACAGATAGTGATACAGAGTGGGGAAAGGCGGTAGGGAAAATCAGGCAGTGACAGTTTTGACGATGTGGGTTTAGAAAATGGAAACTCATTTTGGCATCTGATGAGGAGAACATAATTAGGGAAGTCAAATCTGCTGAGAAAAAAAGAAAAAAAAATGATACCTTCCAAAGACAAATTGAAATGATTCTTGGATTATTCAATTTTAAATGAGATGTACATTGGCTGTGCCTTCTTTGGTCATAAGCTCAGGGAATGAAGTCTATCAGTGGACAAAACTCTCCAGGGATCCTATAAGGACTTTAAGAAGTGGTTGGGAATACCTGTCTCTGTCTGTTCTTCAAACTCCAAACATAAGTGAACTAGTCCTTCCTCAGATCTTGTCTTATCTTCATGGTCCAGCTCAGCAATCTTCTCTTTCTTGAGGCCTTCCCTAACCACCCCAGTCTCTTCCTCTTATTAACACTGTACTGGGTATAGATGGGTATTTGATTTTGCAGAATCTTTTCTTGTATTCATGTGCTGTCTCTCTGCTTGGAAGAAAAGCCATAGGAGGACAGGGCCCATTGCTCATGTTTCTAGCCCCACAGCATCTGCCACAAAGTCTGCTCTCAATAAATGTTTGAAACCCTGTCTATACAAACCTGCAATTTCACCTTTGCCCTGAAAATACATGTATATCTTTCCTTTCTTTTAGCATTTTTATTTATTATAAATTACACACATAACATATGACTACATTGTCATTGTAAAATTTCGAATGATTTAAGTTTGTGTTAAATTCTCTTTCTTGACCACCCTTCTTATCCCAGTCCTCTTTTTGTAGATAGTCACAATTTAAGTTTGGTGGGTATCCTTACATTTTTCTCTGCATTCACATGTATATATGTATACATAGAGATATATAGGTATGTGTGTGTGTTTTCCCACCAATGGGTGTTATACTGTATTATTCCGCAGCTGCAACTGGCTATTTATGTATATATGCAGGTATGTAGGCTCCACACCCAGTGCAGAGCCCATCGTAGGGCTTGAACTCACAACCCTGAGATCAAGACCTGAACTGAGATCAAGAGTCGGACGCTTAACCGACTGAGCCACCCAGGCACCCCATATGCAGTTTCTTTTTAAATTTAATGACATATATTGGGGATCTTACCAGGTTTCTAAGGCAGGTTTACTTCCTTCTTTTATTTATTTATTTATTTATTTTTAAATTTTTAAAAATGTTTATTTATTTTTGAAAGAAAGAGACAGAGCATGAGGGGGAGAGGGACAGAGAGAGGGAGACAGAATCGGAAGCAGGCTTCAAGCTCCAAGTTGTCAGCACAGAGCCTGATGCAGGGCTCCAACTCACAAACCATGAGATCATGACCTGAGCTGAAGTCGGATGCTCAACTGACTGAGCCACCCAGGCGCCCCTACTTCCTTCTTTTAAATTGCTGTATTGTATTTCCTAGGATAGATATATTGATCCCCTA
Source organism: Herpailurus yagouaroundi (assembly GCF_014898765.1). Taxonomy (NCBI): domain Eukaryota; kingdom Metazoa; phylum Chordata; class Mammalia; order Carnivora; family Felidae; genus Herpailurus; species Herpailurus yagouaroundi. The sequence continues at coordinate 932,920 of NW_024420231.1, read as the reverse complement.
CTAATGCACATTTAGTGTTTTTCTAATTTTTGGTTTAATTGTTACAAACAATAGTATAATGAAAAATCCTTATACACAGCTCCTTGAGCACACATGTGAATGTTTCACTAGAGAAAATATCAAAAAGTGGAATTGCTGAGTCATAAGGTATGTGTTAATTTTTTTTTTTTTTAATGAAGCCTTCCAGTGTATTGGGATTATAGGCCTTTCTGACCCATGTGCAAGCAGCTGGGAGACTGTCTCTTCCTAAGACATACTTCTTACAGGATTAATGAGATTATTTTTAAAAAAATTCTTGTCAATGAGGAGATAGTAAAACATACAAGTCATTTCCTGGGTTTTATGGCTATTATTTGGAGACCCCTAAACAATGTGATTTTACTGCCAGTGTATAGCCCTAGGTGGAATTCAGAGTAACATTTGGGGTTGTAAGAAAACACAGCAGATAAACCAGTAGTAAGCAAAGTGGGGTTACTACTCAAGGAATCTTTTTCTTAACTTTACTACCATGGGGGTCTGATTGCTCCAATCTGTGCTCCAGAAAGCCACCTGGCAATTGTGTTGTTGACATTGGCAGGTAATAAGTGAGTGAGTTTAGAAGGTTTAGAGACATTTCCCTTTACTTGAAAAAAAAAAATAGTCCAAAGCCTAGCCTTGCTATCAGTGCGATGGTAAGCCATCCTGGAATATAAGGGCTGGCCAAGAACATTAAACACTCAGCAGTAGTTTAACAATAAATGCAGTTCAATTAAAATAATTATAAAATTAAATATTGAAGCAGTCTTTAGATGATACTAGAAATTGTTAATTTTTGGTGCTTGGTGTGATAATGGCATTGGGGATGTATAATAAAAATGTCTACACTATTTAGAGACACATACTGAAGAATCTAGGGGCTAAAGGACATGTTTGAATTTATTTTTAAATATTTTAGAAATAAAGAAAAAAGGATTGCTAAAATGATAATTGCGACATTTTGTTACATGTTGCTTTGGATGATAGATTTGGTTCACTATATTCTTTTTTTTTTATATGAAATTTATTGTCAAATTGGTTTCCATACAACACCCAGTGCTCATCCCAAAAGGTGCCCTCCTCAATACCCATCACCCACCCTCTCCTTCCTCCCACCCCCCATCAACCCTCAGTTTGCTCTCAGTTCTCAACAGTCTCTTATGCTTTGGCTCTCTCCCACTATATTCTTTCTACATTTTTGTACATTTGAAAGTGTTCATAATGCATGTTAATGAAGAAAGAATGGTAAAGATCTATGTGGAGAAACGGCACATTCAAAACAACCTACTAGAGGAGACTATGGATTCATCTCCTGAGATAAATTTTTATGTACAGTTGGATATTCTACTCTCGGATGAGATTTAGTTTAAATATGGCAAAATAATGGAGGCCAGACTAGATGACATTTGGGGTCTACTCTGATATTGTTGTTCCATGGTACTCCAGCCACAGGCATCTGTATTCAAGCCTAAGGTAAGGAAATCTGAATTCTTCTTACTGCTGTAAGCTTTAGGGCATTTCTTTTCTTCTTTTCTTTCACTGAATATATTTGACATCTAACATCGTGCAAAGGGCATTTTTTAAAATTAAAAAAAGTCACTTCAGAACTCATTTGAATAAGCAGTTGCCCATTGGTTGATTGAATGAAAAAAAAAATTAAAGTAATCTCTACACACAACGTGGGGCTTGAACTCATGAACCTGAGATCAAGAGTTGCACAGTCTACCAAATGAGTCAGCCAGGTTCCCTAGATTTAAAAAAATTAATAGCCAAATAGTTATAAGAGCATATATAATATCTATGTGCATTTATTTATTTATTTTAATTCACAAATGCAATTATATATATTTAAATTGTACAATGTGATGATTTTATATACACATAATTTGTGAAATCATGAACACAGTCATGTTAATTAGCACATCAATCACCTCACATAGCTACTATTCTTTTTGTGCATAGTGAAAATGCTTAAGATCTACTCTTTTAAGAAATTTCAAGTGTGCTATAGAGCATCATTAACTATAGTCACCATGCCATACATTAGATCTCCAGAACTTATTCATCTTATAACTGAAGACTTATATCCTTGACCAATATTTACCCATTTCTCTAGCCCCTGGCAACCACTACTCTACTCTCTGCTTCTATGAGTTTAAATTTTTTAGATTCCACATATAAGTGAGGTCATATGGTATTTGTCTTTATCAGTCTGATTTATTTCACAGAACATAATGTCCTCCAGGTTCATCTATGTTGTTGTAAATTGCAAGGTTACCTTCTTTTTTTATGGCTGAATAATACTTGATTGGGGATGTGTAATAAAAATGTCTATACTATTTAGAGACACATACTGAAGTATGTAGAGGCTAAAGGACATGCTTGAAATTTGTTTTAAAATATTTTAGAAATAAAGAATAAAGGGAGAGCTGTGTGATTATATTTCTGTCTCTATCATTATCACATTGTTTTTAGCCATTCACCTGTCATTCATCTATCAACAGACACTTAGGTTGTTTCTGTATCTTGGATATTGTGAATAATTCTGCTGTGAACATGGTGGGGGGGGGGTGCAGCTATCTCTTTGAGATCTGATTTCATTTCTTTTGGATATATACCCAGAAGTAGGATTACTGGAACATATGGTAGTTTTATTTTTAGTTTTTTGAGGAACCTCCAAACTGTTTTTCATAGTGGCTGTACCAATTTACATTTCTACCAACAGTGTACCGGATATACTCCCACACCCTCGGCAACACTTGTTATTTTTTGTCTTTTTGATAATAGTCATCCTAACAGGTGGGAGGTGATAGGTTATTGTGGTTTTTGCATTTTCCTGATGATTAATGATTTTGAGAACCTTTTATACACCTATTGGCTATTTTTATGTCTTCCTTGGAAAAATATCTATTTAGGTTCTTTTCCCATTTAAAAAAATTGGATTATTTAGTTTTCTTTGATATTAAGTTGTGTAAATTCCTTATATATTTTGTATATTAACCTCTTATCAAGATAGATATTTGCAAATATTTTCTCCCATTCCATTGTTTGCCTTTTCATTTTGTTGACTCTTTCCTTTGCTGTATGGAAGTTTTTAAGTTTGATATAGACCTCTGTTTATTTTGTTTTTGTTTCCTATGCTTTTGGTGTCATATCCAAAATATCATTTCCAAGACTATTGTCAAGTATGTTTTCACCTATGTTTTATTCTAGGAGTTTTATATTTTCAGGTATACATTTAAGTCTTTAATCCACTTCAGATTAATTTCTGGGAATTGTGTAAGATAGGTGTCTAATCTCATTCTTTTGCATGTGGATGTCCAGTTTTCCCAGCACCATTTATTGAACAGACTACCCTTTCCTCATTGAATATTTTTGGCTCATTTATCAAATATTAGTTGACCATTTATACATGGGCTTATTTATGGGCTCTTTGTTCTGTTCCATTCGTCTATGTGTCTGTTTTTATGCCAGTCCCATACTATTTTGAGTAATACAGCTTTGTAACATAGTTTGAAATCAAGAAGTATGATGTCCCAGCTTTGTTCTTTCTCAAAATTGCTTTGGCTATTCAGGGTCTTTTGTAGCTCCACACAAATGTTAGGATTGTTTGTTCTATTTGTGTGAAAAATGCCAAAAGAATTTTTTTTAATTTTTTTTTCAACGTTTTTATTTATTTATAGGACAGACAGAGACAGAGCATGAACGGGGGAGGGGCAGAGAGAGAGGGAGACACAGAATCGGAAACAGGCTCCAGGCTCTGAGCCATCAGCCCAGAGCCCGACGCGGGGCTCGAACTAACGGACCGTGAGATCGTGACCTGGCTGAAGTCAGACGCTTAACCGACTGCGCCACCCAGGCGCCCCAAAAATGCCAAAAGAATTTTGATGGAAATTGCATTGAATCTGTAGATTGCTTTGGGTAGTTTGGAAATTTTAACAATATTAATTATTCTGATCCAAGAGCACAGGATATGTTTCCATTTATTTGTGTCTTTCTCAATTTCTGTATGTGCAGTTCAAAGAATAAAAACAGAGCAAAATAAAATCAGCACTTAAGTAATCACCACCCAGCTTATGAAAATAAAAATTGCTAGTCATTCTAAAGTTACCTGTCTATGCATCCACTTTCCTCCCATCCAAAGGTAACTGCTAGCTTGAAATTTGGATAAACCATTTACCTGATTTTCATTATTTTTATCACACATGTTTTTATTCATAAATATTGTCATATTGTTTTAAAAATTCATATAAATTAAATCAGACTGTATCTTATTCTTTTGCTCAATATTATATTTTACCAGATTTATTCATGTTAATGTGAGTAGCTATAGTTAATTTTAATTACTGTATGATATTCAATTGTATAATTATATTAGGACTTATTTACACTGTTAATGGGTGTATGGGTTATTGCCAGGTTTTTGGATATTAAAAGTATTGGTGACATTCATATGCTTGTTTGCCTTTTAAGATGTGTAAGAGTTTCTCTAGGTATAAAGATAAAAAAGGAATTTCTGGGTTGGTTACATGGTGTATACATATTCAACCTGAATTCTGTTAGAATTCTTTCAGACATGATTTGCATATGCTTTTGCCAGTAGTCTGGAGGATGATACTAACCTTGGGACATTTGAAGTTGAATTTTTTTTTTGCTTAGGATTTTGTACACGTAGTATGAATCCCAACCAGAGATTCACATGGAGGCTCACTTGTGGTTACAAATTCTCAGGGGAATTTTTTTTTCCTGATTTCTTTTTTTTTACTGTTCAGATCCTTCAGGTAGTTGTTTTTTTGTGTGTGTGTTTTGTCCAGAGTTTATCATTATTATCTGCAGGAGGGTAGGTTTCACTAGCAGCTTACTTCTCCATGCTGGCCATGACATATTGTTGAGTGAAAAAAAAAAGGTACAAAATAGCATAAATGAAATGATTATATAGCTTAATAAAATATGGAAGGATATATACAACTTTTTATTTTTAGAGAAGTGGCATCATGAAGGACTTTCACTATTTACCTTCTATACACTTGTATTGTTGAATGTTTACACAGAACATGTATTACTTCTATAATCACAATAACAATGAAGATATTTTCATTTCTTACAAAGAAAATCTCACTCCCAGAATAGGCTCTAGTCTCAGTCATTAAAATCACAACTTATGGGAGAGATCGGGAAGATGGCGGCGTAGGAGGACGCTGGGCTCACCGCGCGTCCTGCTGATCACTTAGATTCCACCTACACCTGCCTAAATAACCCAGAAAACCACCAGACGATTAGCAGAACGGAGTCGCCCGGAGACAAGCGCAGACGAGAGGCCCACGGAAGAGGGTAGGAAGGGAGGCGAGGCAGTGCGCGCTCCACGGACTGGCGGGAGGGAGCCGGGGTGGAGGGGCGGCTCTCCGGCCAAGCAGAGCCCCCGAGTCTGGCTTGCAAAAAGCGGAGGGGCCTGACGGACTGTGTTCCCACAGCAAGCTCGACTTAGCAGCTGGGAGGTCATAAGTTAACAGCTCTGCTGGAGGACAAAGGGAAGGAGAGCTGCTGAGCCCCCGGACAACAGAGCTCAGTTTGGTGGGGAACAAAGGCGCTCGCCAGCGCCATCTTCCCCGCCCATCCCCCAGCCAAAATCCCAAAGACAACCAGTTCCTGCCAGGGAACTTGCTCGCTCCACGCAAACACCCAACTCTGCGCTTCTGTGGAGCCAAACCTCTGGCAGCGGATCTGACTCCCTCCTGCTGCCACAGGGCCCCTCCTGAAGCGGATCACCTAAGGAGAAGCAAGCTAAGCCTGCCCCTCCTGCCCCTGTGCACCTTGCTTACCCACCCCAGCTAAGACGACAGATCCCCAGCATCACAAGCCTGGCAGTGTGCAAGTAGCCCAGACAGGCCACCCCACCCCAGAGTGAATCCCACCCCTAGGAGAGGGGAAGAGAAGGCACGCACCAGTCTGACTGTGGACACAGCGGTGGGCTGGGGGCAGACATCAGGTCTGACGGCGGCTCCGCCCACCAACTCCAGTTATACACCACAGCACAGGGGAAGTGCCCTGCAGGTCCTCACCATGCCAGCGACTATCCAAAATGACCAAATAGAAGAATTCCCCTCAGAAGAATCTCCAGGAAATAACAACAGCTAATGAGCTGATCAAAAAGGATTTAAATAATATAACAGAAAGTGAATTTAGAATAATAGTCATAAAATTAATCGCTGGGCTTGAAAACAGTATAGCTGACAGCAGAGACTCTCTTGCTACAGAGATCAAGGGACTAAGGAACAGTCACGAGGAGCTGAAAAATGCTTTAAACGAAATGCATAACAAAATGGAAACCACCACGGCTCGGATTGAAGAGGCAGAGGAGAGAATAGGTGAACTAGAAGATAAAGTTATGGAAAAAGAGGAAGCTGAGAAAAAGAGAGAGAAAAAAATCCAGGAGTATGAGGGGAAAATTAGAGAACTAAGTGATACACTAAAAAGAAATAATCTACGCATAATTGGTATCCCAGAGGAGGAAGAGAGAGGGAAAGGTGCTGAAGGGGTACTTGAAGAAATAATAGCTGAGAACTTCCCTGAACTGGGGAAGGAAAAAGGCATTGAAATCCAAGAGGCACAGAGAACTCCCTTTAGACGTAACTTGAATCGATCTTCTGCATGACATATCATAGTGAAACTGGCAAAATACAAGGATAAAGAGAACATTCTGAAAGCAGCAAGGGGTAAACGTGCCCTCACATATAAAGGGAGACCTATAAGACTCGTGACTGATCTCTCTTTTGAAACTTGGCAGGCCAGAAAGAATTGGCACGAGATTTTCAGTGTGCTAGACAGAAACAATATGCAGCCGAGAATCCTTTATCCAGCAAGTCTGTCATTTAGAATAGAAGGAGAGATAAAGGTCTTCCCAAACAAACAAAAACTGAAGGAATTTGTCACCACTAAACCAGCCCTACAAGAGATCCTAAGGGGGACCCTGTGAGACAAAGTACCAGAGACATGACTACAAGCATAAAACATACAGACATCACAATGACTCTAAACCCACATCTTTCTATAATAACACTGAATGTAAATGGATTAAATGTGCCAACCAAAAGACATAGGGTATCAGAATGGATAAAAAAACAAGACCCATGTATTTGCTGTCTACAAGACACTCATTTTAGACCTGAGGACACCTGTAGATTGAGAGTGAGGGGATGGAGAACTATTTATCATGCTACTGGAAGCCAAAAGAAAGCTGGAGTAGCCATACTTATATCAGACAAACTAGACTTTCAATTAAAGGCTGTCACAAGAGATGAAGAAGGACATTATATAATAGTGACAGGGTCTATCCATCAGGAAGAGCTAACAATCATAAATGTATATGCGCCAAATACCGGAGCGCCCAAATACATAAAACAATTACTCATAAACATAAACAACCTTATTGATAAGAATGTGGTAATTGCAGGGGACTTTAACACCCCACTTACAGAAATGGATAGATCATCTAGACACACGGTCAATAAAGAAACAAGGGCCCTGAATGAGACATTGGATCAGATGGACTTGACAGATATATTTAGAACTCTGCATCCCAAAGCAACAGAATATACTTTCTTCTCGAGTGCACATGGAACATTCTCCAAGATAGATCATATACTGGGTCACAAAACAGCCCTTCATAAGTTTACAAGAATTGAAATCATACCATGCATACTTTCAGACCACAATGCTATGAAGCTTGAAATCAACCACAGAAAAAAGTCTGGAAAACCTCCAAAAGCATGGAGGTTAAAGAACACCCTACTAACGAATGA
>NW_024420231.1:910509-924706 GCF_014898765.1 Herpailurus yagouaroundi | reverse complement strand
GAGAACGAACTAAGGGTTGATGGGGGGTGGGAGGGAGGAGAGGGTGGGTGATGGGTATTGAGGAGGGCACCTTTTGGGATGAGCACTGGGTGTTGTATGGAAACCAATTTGACAATAAATTTCATATATAAATAAAAAAAAAGAAAAAAAATCACAACTTATGTATAAGTAAATGTGTTACGCCTCCCAGGGGTATATGCATCTTAAGGCATCTACCTCATTGCAAAGCGACAGGTCTTTTTTTTTTTTTTTTTTAAATGATTTTATTTATTTTTGAGAGACAGAAAGAGAGAGAGAGAGAGAGAGAGCGCACAGGAGCATAGGAGGGGCAGAGAAAGAGGGAGACACAGAATTTAAAGCAGGCTGCAGGCTCTGAGCTGTCAGCACAGAGCCCAACGCGGGGCTCGAACTTAAGAACTGTGAGAATTATGACTTGAGCCAAAGTCTGATGCTTAACCAACTGAGACATCTAGGCGCCCTATGACAGGTCTTCTATAGGGAGAAAATGATCTTTGTTATCTTGGGTCAGGGTAGACCTTTCAGAAGTTGGACCTTCCTTGGCCTTCTGAATAACTCTTTGGGCCTGGGTCTGAATTGAGGTAGTTTATACATTGAGATTTTGACCTAAGTGGTCTCTTTCCATAGAAGCTATCATAGCATGGCTTTGGTTCTGTTAAAAGAGTAACTTGGAAGATGTTAGTGTCAGCAGGAAGATGAATCCTTTTTCCATGTACTCTCATTGAAATAACGTCATGGAAGACCTCATATTGGATCTAGAAAAATATATTGCGTTTACTAGTTGTCTTCTGGGGGACCTCTAAACTCTTTTTCAAACACACTAGATGGGAGCTGCTTCCAGATACCAGTGCCCTGGCCTTTCCCCCATTATATTACCACTTTCTAGTGTGTCTTCCTGGTAGGACACTACATCCTGCAATCTTTAAGATCTCTCTGTTGCTTCGTTTTCTCAAAGTCCATGCTCCCAAACTGACAGCAAGGTAATATGACACCAAGCTCCATGCAAATGTATTTGTGGGTATCACTGGGTACCCATGTGTTACTGGTTGATCTCTCTCATTTCAACATATCTTCACAAAAAATAGCCCTAGCCCAAATAAGTGACTCTAATACTTGGGAATTCAGGCACAATGGCTGGTTTGTTGGGGGGAGTGTTTTGGGTACATAGACATGGAGTCAACATAGTCCAAACACAGAGATGAAGTTTTAAGATATGAGGTGAGAGACTTGGAATTTAGAATGATCTGAGCGTCACATTAAAACTCTCCAGGAAGCCAGAGTGACTCCTAATAACTCCCCTTGAACTTACTTATTGACCAGGGCTTGTTCTTCATGTAAATCACACAGCTCTAGCCTTCTCCTGTCCACTGACAGGAAGACAGTTCTAGAACTGTTGAGCCCTGCATGCTAAAAAAAAATATATATATCAGCTTAAATTTTTTTTCCTGTTAAAAATAGCAGCTACGTTGGTTGCTCCACTGAGTCATTTGTCTCTATTAAGACTCTTGAAGTAGAAACATGGAAAGTAGGCTCTGGTCAGATAGCATTTACCTTCATTTGAGGCCAGAACCTTATTCTTACAGGAACCAGTGGTTCAGGAGATGCTGTAAATATCCCCATAACTAACCTTCGCTGGGAGAAAAGGCCTTCTGTTCTTTCTCAGTCACCACTATCACCAAACCTCCTTTGAGCCTCAAAGCTCCTGTCTCCCCTTTTGAATCCTTTCATTGTATCCTTAACACATCCCTCTCACTACTTCCACCTGTTCTCAACATTGCTGTGTGTTCCAATGTATTCTTTCCTCATTCCGTATCCTAGTAACAGAAAATGTATACCCCCCTCTTGCCACTTCGGACCAGATAATCTTCAAGTGCTCTTTGGAAACTTCTGATTTTATTATTTATTTTTCCTGTATCCTTAATTTTTCCAATCCCGTAAGTTATTTACCCTTGGTTTAAAAGAAGGTTCAGGGATTAATTACCTAGTCCAAATAAAATATATGGCTTCCCTGAAAACACCTTCCCTTGCTGGAGAGGATATGGAGAAAGCTATCTCCCTAAAGCTTCTATTCACTCTCTCCATCCTTCCCTTTGCCAGCAAATTTCTTAAAAGTTTAGCCTACAGTTCTGGCCTCTATTACTTCCCCACCCACTTGCCTCAACCCACTGCAGTTTGACTTAAACCTTCACCACTCTGCTAGAACTGCTTTTTTAAAAGTTACCAGTGGCCTCCTGCATTCTCAATCTCGTGGCCTCTTTTTAAACCTTTAGTTTTAATTAAGGAAGGTTTCCTGGGTACATTGATGTTCTCAGTCACTTGGCAAAATACAAAAGGTCCAGTCTCTATTTTTGAGGGACAAATGAGAACTCATGATAATGATGCTTGTTCCTGGAATGGCACTAGGGAATGGGGGGTGGGGTGGGGAGGAGCTCTGGGTTTTCTTTTCTTGCTGTGATTAAAAATCAAATAAGCATTTTATTCATTCATTGATTTATTTGATGTATAATATTGTGTGTCTACCATGTGCTGGCAGGATAGCAGTCCACAACTCTCTGGGATGTGGTGAGGCTTCCTGCTGCTTCTGTAAGGACCAAGAGATAAGCAAACCCCCAAATTGTCTTAGTATCTGAGTTACTGTGCTAGACTCTCTGTAGGCTTAGCAATCAATTGCCACACCTGCCTGCCACTAGTCAAGAGCAATGTTCACTTACCTAATGATGAATTTTAAAAGCCCACCCTAAGATACAAAATTATCCACTTTACATCAGTTTTAAAATACCACTAGGATGAGGTGGGATGAATGATCTGAGTGTAATTTATTTGAAAACTTGGTTCTGGCAGAGGGAATTTAAGTTAATATTAATAACAGAACGTCTTGAAAAGAGGTCAAGTGGGTAACATAGCTTTAAAAAATCTGTTTCATAATCCTGTCCATTTAGAAATAGGAGGACTGCAGTTTGTCTGAAGGAGGCAAGGGAGAGCTTTGGCCTCAGGTCCTTGCTTTGAACTTCTGAGCTTATTAGCAAAGGGAATCAATATTCAGAACAATTTTACCACAAGCTGCAAGAACTTGGACTCTTCATTCAATGTGATTATTTCCTACCCTCTAGCTGTCCATAAGGGAGGCTCTTAAACATGCTGTTCAGGCCTGAACAAAACATTAGCCAAGCCTTATGATGTTTGGACATACTAGGCAACACGGGAGTCATTAATTATGGGGTTACTGACAGATGCTAAGTACAAGCATCTGTGTGTTAAGATTTCTTTTACTGATCAACACATAACAGGGCCTGAGAACTGGGGGAAAAAAAGATAAAGCATATTTGAGGATGTGCAGTGCATGCAGATTTGATTCAGATTCAGGAATAAGAAAATAAAATGCAAAGTGGGAATCTTGACATTGCTAACCACACTTGAAGAGTACTAAACATCTTAATTCTCTTAATGATCCTGAATGTTTTAAGGATAATTAAAGTTAACTAAAATAAAAGGATTCACTTTTCAAAATACACATGGTGAGCATATTCTGAGAATATGAAATCATACATTTCTATTTTTCAGGTAAGAGTTAATTTGTAGAAAGAATATACCAGTAGAAAAATGTTTATTTAATGCTTCTATTTTCAAAGGTAATAATTCCTTAGGAATTTTCTCAGTAACCAGGAAGAAAGTTCCTATATTATTCTACCAGTCTAATAGATAAGTGAATTAGTCACTTAAGCCTACAGGAAATGCATTTGTTAGGGTGTAATCTATGTTATTAAGTACTCAGGGGACTCACTATTAAGTTATAAATCAGTGTCACTATTGATTCAGGAAAAAAGACCAATGAGTCTTCACACATTATACTAACTGATGTCCAGGCATCTAGGGAAAATGAGAAAAACCTCAACCTTGGAGCTTAAATATATGCATGTAATATGACTCCTTTATAAAGGAAGAATAAAAGTCCCTTTGGGGTTGGCATATTTTAATTCCAACTACATGAGATTATAAGAAATCTATTGTATAACTGTATTGGAGACATAAAATGGTTTGAAATGTGCTTCAGAGGTTCACAATGAAGGAAGGACAAAGTCTTTTACAGAATCCAAGCTCAAAAGCAAACAAGTACCAGAGTGAACTATTTGTGGCAAAGATTGTCAAAAATGCCACATGGGACAATGTAAATATTTAATACCTAGCTGTATAACTGAGGTGAATGAAAAGAATCACAGGTAACACTAGATGTATATTTGTATGGTCTTCATTGAATTTTTTAATTATCTTCATGACATTGCATTAATAAAAGAAAATAATTAAGAAATATTGAGGACTTGGGGCACCTGGGTGGTTCAGTCAGTTAGCGTCCTACTTCAGCTCAGGTCATGATCTCACGGTTCATGGGTTCAAGCCCGGCATCAGGCTCTGTGCTGACAGCTCAGAGGCTGGAGCCTGCTTCGGAGTCTGTGTCTCCCTCTCTCTCCACCCCTCCCCTGTTCGTGCTGTCTCTCTCTCTCTCTCTCTCTCTCAAAAATAAAATAAAAACATAAAAAATTAAAACAAAGAAATATTCAGGACTTGGGTGTCAAGTACACTTGTACATGTATGACCTCAGTCAAGCTGCACAGCAGCTCTGTTATAAGTAAGTACTATTATAATTCGCATGTTATGTTCTTACTCCCATTTTACAGAAGAGGTAACTAAGGCTTATAAAAGACTTGCCTAGGATTACATACATTTAGCAAGAAATAGGGCTGGGATTCAAACCTAGGCTGTCGAATTCTGTATTTATAACCACTTCCTAGGAATAGGGGCTTCTCCTCTTTATACTCCACTGGAAGGAACCTAATAGATCATTTATACCAAGTCCATCCCCCTCCCTTGTATCCATATTGTGGAGGTATTTAATTTGAGACCCAGAGTGGGGAAATAAGTAGTCTAACTGTGGCTGCTGCTGGGATAAGAATTGCTAATTTCAGGGGCGCCTGGGTGGCACAGTCGGTTAAGCGTCCGACTTCAGCCAGGTCACGATCTCGCGGTCCGTGAGTTCGAGCCCCGCGTCAGGCTCTGGGCTGATGGCTCATAGCCTGGAGTCTGTTTCCGATTCTGTGTCTCCCTCTCTCTCTGCCCCTCCCCCATTCATGCTCTGTCTCTCTCTGTCGCAAAAATAAATAAACGTTGAAAAAAAAATTTAAAAACAGAATTGCTAATTTCATCATATTCAAACAGAAGAAGAGTATCCTTAGTCTTTATTTATTACCAAAATAAATAAGTAAATAAATAAGGGAGCTCATGGCTACTTGGGTGGCACCCTATGGCACCAGGTTTAATGACCTGTATGTCAGGGTACTTCTGGGGCTCTGTGGTTATGAAGAAGATAGAAGTGGTTTTGCCCTCAAGTCAGAGGGTCACAGCAAGTGTGAGGCTTGTGGGAGAATGCTTGCCTGCCTGATGTGTCTCTATCCTTGGGTTGTGCTAATCCTGCTTGGCTGCAAGGCTAGCCTGATTCCAGGTCTCAGCTGAAGCTGGCAGCTCATGATCAAATGGATTCTAGGAGGGCCTTGCTCAAAGCTCAGGCTCCAAAGCTGGTGGGTAGATGGGAGCAGGAAGAAGGGGAAGGACAACGTGCTTGTGAGAATAGGGAGAACAGGGAAGGAGGGACTGAGATGCAGTCAACAAGGAGCATCTCCTCTAAGCTTCCCCTTTATTTTCCACCATACCTCAGAGCCTCTCCCTTCCCACTCTGACTCCCTCTTCTTCCTTTATTACTGGTAACTCTTAGGACCAGTTAATAAGGAGAGGGCAAATTAGCTGCAATTGGAACAATTAGTCTTTGTTTACATCCCCCTCAACTTTGGGCATTTAGAGAAAAGAGAAAAAGTGGTGAGCCCTGAGCTTGAAATCTTATGCAATCAGGCTGCTGGAAAAAAAAAAAAAAAGAAAGGAAGTCATTATTTTTAGGTTTGTCATGTTTGTCTCACCATGATAAAGCGAACTAATTCAAACTGAGGCCAGAGAACGAGCCCAGTGCAGCTGTCAAAGAAGCTTGGAGAAAAGGAGAAAAAATAGTTTTCACGTGCTGTTCCTTCTGTCTGGAATGCTCTTCCCCCCACACTTGAGACTGCAACTCAATTCATGGAAGCATTCCCAGAAGCATTCTACCACCCCTTTCAAGGTCATAGTCCCCTCTTACCTGTTTCCAGAGAACCAGAAAATTCTCCTTGGTATCACCCATCCCAGTTGTGATTTTATTCTTACTAGTGTAATTTTTTTGATGAATGTGTCTCCCACATTAGACTGGAAGTTGCACAAGGGCAGGGACTTTTCCCCTGTCCTTCAGGCTCTTCAGTGTTGACATAATTCTTGCTACACAATAGGTGCTCAGGAACAGTTTGCTAAATAAATGATTTATCAAATAATATCCAGTACATGGGAGTAGAATATTTTTCACTATTTCCTCTGTGAAGAGAGTCAATATAGCATATGAATGCAACACTGGAGTCAAAGTAGTTGGGTTCAAATCCCAGTTTGCTTTTTACCATGTAACCTCAGTAAAATCACTTAAGGTCTGTGCCTCAGTTTTCTCATCTGTGAAATGGGGAGAATAATTGCATCTTTTTCATAGTTTTTTTGTAAGGACTAAATGAATTAATACATGTAAAGCATATACTTGGCATACTTACTATATTCAATAAATGTGAACTATTATTAAAGCCTTTGCTTTATTAAGCAATTGTGTATAGCTTCTTTTTATACAAATTATGTCTTCTGACACCAGTGGCAGAGATGTTGTACAGCCTTTTGATTCATAGTCCTTGGGTTCATTCCTAACCACCCCCTCCCCTAGCCCACATTCTCTATTTCACTCCATTACTTGATTTAATGTCACTGAGGCAGGTAGTGAGTGGGTTTTTTTTTTTTTTTTTTTTTTTTAGCAGCTCCTGCCTTCTGAATGTCATGGATGTTTCTAAAGAAGGAATAAATATGAGGGCAAAGCATAAATCTAGCAGCTGCCTAGGCTTTCCAGGTTACAAAGTAGTAAAATGAAGTAAGTGTCTTGTGTGTGTTTCACTTTGAAGTGACAGGAAAATAAGTGGCCCATCAACTACTAATTACTTGGCAGATCACTGATGAGGGGTTCTGTCTCCCATAAGATTGCCTTAGAGCCAGCTAGGTGCTTGCAGTTTACTACATTGGTCATTATGTTAATCAATGAAGAGGAATTGAATGAAGTACAGGGTTTTCATTTATTGGTGCATAGGTTTTATGCATGAAATTGCTAGGCTTTGAAATAAATAAATGATGATAAAGAGGAAATTGTGCCTTCTAATCCTGCCACCCGTAGGCAACCGTGGTGGGTATCCCATCCATGAGCATTGCAGATCCTCATCTCCTTGACCCTTTGTGCAATGTTGACGCATTTGTGTTCTTATGTTCATATTGGATCCAGAGATTTTAGGATGGATACTTGGTTTTCTGCTTCCAGTGAATACAGCACCTTTGACTTTTGTAAAAGGGGAATTCCATGGTTATAAGCTCAGGTTCTGGAATGAGATAGCGTAGATTTAAGTTCTAGAGAATTACTTATGAGTTTTGTGACCTCGGCCATGCTACCTAATCTCTCTATTCCAGTTTTTTAATTGGCAAAAAGATCTCAATCTTAAAGGTTTTTGTGAAGATTACATGAATTATTATGTATAAAGCATTAGTACACACTATCATATACAGCAAATGGTCAACAAATTATTATTAGTAATAATATGAGCTTCCTCTTTTTTTGGTGCTTCCTCATTTTGATAACCTTTGGGAAATTTATTAATTATGCAGCCATCTCTGTGCTAAAAACTTTACATAATTATCTTATTTAGTCCTGTCAATCACAGCTGTGAGATAGGTATTATTCTTACCTCTGTTGTACAGGTGAGAAACAGAGACTCAGAGATTAAATCACTTAAGGACATGCAACCAGTAAGTAGTAGAACCTCCTCTCTTCCCCACCACATGGTGAGAAAGGGAGGAGGCTGTAAAGAAGAGGGAGAGCTATCAAGGCTCCAGGCAACATATCTGTTCTGTCCTCAGGGCAGACTGAAAAGGAAAGTTCAAGAACCCCAGGCAATCAATCACTCTCAGGTGAGCAAAGCATGCAACATGTCACTGGACTTCTCTAACATTTATACTCATTGCCACCATGATAATTGCTCCATTTGCAATGTAGCTACCTCCTTCCTCCCTGACTTGAGAGCAAACCAAAGACATCTCTTTTAGGAAGACAATATAAACCAGTGATTAAAAAAGGGGCCTCTGGACTCAGACTGCTGTGGTTCAAATCTGACCACTTTTTTTTTTTTCCAAAATGGCACCATACTGTTTTATTTCAACTCTCAAAGAATATAAGGAGAAAACAATTTCTGATGCTGAGCCATGCAAGTAATAATAAAAGAACAAAAAATATTGACAACAAAAAGACAATTATTTATAGGTATTTCACATTTCACAGCAATGCTTTGGCAGTACAGGCAAGTATTTCTGGCAAATTGCTTTCAACAACAGGGGTCGAAAGAACCCCCTGATCTTAGCAAGAGAACCACCACATTTTCTCCAAATCTGACCACTTTTTGAGTGATCTTCAACACTTATTCAACCCTCTAGGCTGATAGTTTTGAAAGTGTGGTCTGAGGATCCAAAAACTTCTTGAGATCAAAAAGTTTGAGGACCATTGCTCTAGACTTTTAGTTTCTTCTGCAGATTAGGAATGATGATAGTATTCACCTTATAAAAATCATTAGATTAAATGAGATAAGGCATATAAAGCTCCTAGTCCAGTGCCTGGTATATAGCAGGTGCTCAGTAAACAGCTATGATTTTCATTGTCATTATTGATCTTCCACTTTGTTCTGGATTTTCTGAGGGTCTACAGCTAATCTTGTTAACAAAGTATGTTTATTTACTAGGAAAAACACATATATTACTGGTTCTTTGTGTGGCCATCATAGTGCTGGGTACAGTAACAAAACACATAAGAGCTTTCAAACTATCTGCAGTGACAAAATTAATATGTAAAACAACATTCATCCAGGTAAGATGGAGTGTGACTATTAAATCAAGTAGAGTATATGTGCAAAGTTGCACAGAGTGAGACCCTCTGTACTTATGTTCTTTAGGATTTCAATGAAGAGGAATACCAGAGCCAGAGATTGAAGGAGGTTTGGCTGGGTAATACATGTCCCAGTAATATCCTAACCATACTCAGTAAGAGTGTGTACCTTCTCAGAAAACCTATAGGGTATATGCCAGGCTCTTAATATCTACATTGGAAATGGGACATTCCTTGGTATCTGGGAATACTCTGGTGTGCTTTAACATACCAAAAAACAAATTCCTACTTCTTAAATTGTGTTACCAGGAAATGCAGGGATTTGGAGTCAGTGACCTGGTTTCAAATCCCAATTCTGTTACTTCAGTAGCTGTGAGAGCTGGGGAATGTCCAGTCACTGTATGAAGTCTTGTGAACCTGTTGTAGCAAATGAAGTTGGTAGTAATTGGCTCCCAACATAAAGAAAGCAAATGAGATCATGTAGGCGATGGCACGTTGCAAACTATAAAGCCCTAAATGAATGTGCAGTGGTGTTACCACATGGTCTTTTGCCTCTTTTGCCTAGTACATCTCTATCCCCATGATGTTCTGAGACTGGTGGCATCTGCTCCAGAGAGGAAACAGACCTGGAGTAGACTGGGTATTTATGGAGGAGATTGGCAGAGTCTGAGTTGTGAAACTCAGTGGTCTGCTCCAGATCATCCTGAGTTCCTCACTGTCACAAGCACTAAATTTACTTTCCCCATTAAAAAAAAATAGCTTTGTAATTTTGCTTATTATGTTTCTCTTCACTTTATGTTGGGGGGAATTTAAGAATACTCTCATGGACAGGGCTGTTCCTTACCTCAGAATAATCCTGTTGGGCTCATAGCTCACCTCTCATTGTCAGGTGCACAGCAGGAGAGCAACTTCCTCAGAATTGATGGCCTTTTCTAAACCCATTAAAGAAACTCTAAAGAATAGCTCTTCTGTTCCCAGGCATGAGAAGGCTTATTTTATATGGATTGGATGCCTCCAATAAGCTAGTCACTTGTGGAATAGTAGCTGCAGCCTGTTCTCATATGTGACCTAAGGACAACTAAACAAGTCAGTTTGAGATGTGCTTACCCATGCATGCTTTGGAGCCTCCTCCTCTTACTGTGTAACCTTAGGCAACTTACCTCATTTTTCTGATTCATTTTATGCCTCTTTCAAAAATATATCATGAGTACTGATCCTATAGGACTAATATGAGGACTGAAGAAGGTGATGGATGTACATTGATCTCCATGGCTGGCATATAGTCAGCAATCAGCAAATGATAGCTACTATTACCATGATTATGCTAGGAACTGGTCATAGTGTTCAGGAAGCCATATCCCTGACCTCTGAGAGCTTGTATTCAAAATGAGATAAAATACAGAAGCACAAACAATCCAAATGTGGGTGGAAAAGGCAGGGAGGCTGCATTCAGTCCAATGACTGTAACTCACTCCTGGTGGTTTCACTGAATTCTTCATCCTTTCTATCCCTTCCAAACCCAAATTGCTGACCTTACCACAGAACAAGGCATTTTTTAACCGCTTAGAAACCACTTTTCTTTTTGTTTTTTCCCTAAGTGGAGTGAGGGAGAAGGGATGAGGGAGAGGGAATAAACACCATCTGGGATGAGAATATGAAGAAAAGACAGGTTTCTTTTTTTCTCATTAAAAAAAAAGGGTAGTGGGGACAGGGAGAAAAATGTGTTCTTGTTACAGAGGGGCTGTAGGGAAGAGCTGCATGGGTGGTTTCACCAAGGCACCCCTTCTTCTAATCATCTTGATGCAGGCAACACTCTGGCCCTAGCCAATAATTTATTTATACCAAAAGGTGCAGACGCCAGAGGCAGGTGTCAAAACAATTAATAACACTCCCAGAAATGAATAGTCTCTCCCTAACTCTACAAGCCTGAAGGGAATCTGCTTCTCAGGAGAGCTCCTTGTGAAACTGTGTTCCTAGCCAGAGCAGTAGGGTGGGTGCACCTTGAGAACAGTTGATCCTGATCTGCAACCACATTCCAAAGCCAGTTGAAAATAGGGATAAAAGTCTATCTTTTTAAGGGATCCACCTTTCCTCTTCCTTGTAGTACCTGGAACCCCTGTAAAGCTAAACCTTTGCTTATAAGTCTTTGAGCTTTCCTGCTCAGAGAAATGGAGATGCAGATAGGTGACTTAAAATGGTGGGAGCTTCTGTTCTTTGAAGATAAAATAGAAATAGAGATGAATTCTAGAGTTGAGGATTGAGAAAGTTTTTATTTGAAATTTAAATAGAAACTGAGACACAGGAAGGCTAAGCACTTTCCTAAAGTAGCAGAAGCAGAATTTGAACCCAGGCAAGTCTGGCTCCAGTGCAGATGCTCTTCATCATTACGCACTCTGTTTTATTCTCTTTTGTTCAGTTCAGAGACTGTACAGCTAAGGTGGTTGTTATAGCACCTTATCTGTATCCTTTCTACAACTATATATGTCGGTATTTATTTCTCACTTCAGTTAGGAATTTGTTGATGCTTTGAATGCCACTTCAGTCAGGAATTTCTTGGTGCTTTGAGTGCCTTCCTACCCATTCTGTGCACAACTGCACATACTCTCAAATAATTAAAATATTTTTCTTCTTTATTTAGTAAGTATAAATTGTTCTCTTTGGAGCTGGTATGCTTTATGAGTGTGCTGTAATATGAATTACACCAAAAGTCAGGGGAGAAGCACTCAGTTTTCAGCGAATGGCTTGCCATTCTAGGTTTGGAGAAGTTATTTCTCAGTGACTTGACATAGAAATTCTGCACTTGAGCTCTCCAGACCACATGATTCTCTTAGAATCCTCAGAGATTAGGTAAGCATCTGAATCTTGGAATTTTCAATCTCCTGGAGAAATCTTTTTTCTTCATCCCTTCCCCTAATCCTGCCCAGTAGATTGCTGGGCCATGGGCAGTAGATGCTGGAGATGATTATCAGATTGCACTCAGTCAATGATTGTTGGTGGGTCGATTGCTAGAATCTGCTACAGAAAAACTTTTGGAACATCCAAGCAAAATGGATTGTCTCAGATTGTATCAGATTCCAGGGCCAGGTTCAACCTCATCATAATATTTAGGAGGTCAGAGTCTCCTAGGTAAAAATCCACTCTGGGCAGTCTCCAGAAAGTTCCTATCACCGGCAAGATGGAAGAATCATGATCTCTAGGGAAGGTATTAAGTACTTACTTTATGTTTTGGCTTTCATTACAGATGGAAGCAGCAGCAGCAGCAGCATAACCTTGGACCAACTGAGCATTTAATTGAACTTCACCTGATGGAGTGACATTTTGTTTTTCAGGCAAATTCGGTTGCTATTAACCGAGAGGTAGTTATCATGGTTAAATATACTCTGATTCCAACAGAGCACTAGGGGAGCTTTTTAATATTTATGTGACAATAATTGATCTCTTACCACTGTCAAGTGCTGCTAAAGACTTATCAGCTTGCTGTTTCAGCACCATATGTTGTAGCCAAGATACTCTCCATGTGTCTTTCCTGTGCCTTGGGGAGAGAACATTTGCAGTGGATCAGAATAGAAAATGGTATGGGCTTCAGAAAAACTCCTTGCATGTAGATTTCTCTTCAATGACCAGATATGTGAGTTATGACTATAAAGTAATGAGATTGCCTCCTCAAAGCACTTGTGAAATGAAGCCTCAGTCCTTAATTGTTCCCTTTATCAGGTATGGACCAAGAATGGGGTCACCCAATTAAATGGGACTTCTTGTAAATTCACCTTGTATTGTATATAACTGATTTCAAATAGGCCATTCTGTGAAATCTGAAAACCCACCTACAATTAAAATGCTAACATCTATACCATTTGGTTTTTCATAATGAGCCACGTGCTGACTTTGCTTGTCTTACTTTAGCAGTCAGAAAGTTTAGCACATACATACCATAAATTTCCCAGGAACCTAAAGAGTAGGCTTTAAAAAAATTTTACTTGAGTCAGATTTTCATTAGGAATTTATTTATGGGCCTGAGTGAACTACTCAGGGACAGATTGTTTGTTTGAAACTGTGAGGGTCCCCTTATGTAAACTGCATCTGTGAATCACAGTGGGGGTCAAGGAGCCTAAAACATTACTGTAAGCATCCACAGCCTTATTTACAGGGAGACTGGCCCAGTAGCTTTTCCTTCCCATTAAGCTGGGTTTGCCATGACTGTTGGATTGTTGTGACTGGAGGGTCATAACTCAAGTGGATGGATGGGGCATGTTGTGTTACAGGCAGGCATGTTATGTTACATGTCCATGATAAATATTTATATATAAGAAGCATCCTAACATGATGGGTCTTTTTTAAAAATTTTCATAATGTTTATTTATTTTTGAGAGATAGAGAGACAGAGCGTGAGCAGAGGAGGGACAGAGAGAGAAAGAGACACAAAATCTGAAGCAGGCTTCAGGCTCTGAGCTGTCAGCAGAGAGCCCAACATGGGGCTGGAACTCATGAACTGCGAGATCATGACCTGAGCCGAAGCCATGCATCCCGACTGAGCCACCCATGCATCCCACATGGTGGGTCTTAAAGAACTGATATCCATAAGTATTTTCCCAGATACACACTATGTATGAACTCAATCACATAATGAGCTTTTTCTATTTAAAAAAATCAAAACATAGCAAACATTTTGGAAAAATTGGATATGCCAACCACATTAGAATGGTTGTTCCTCAAATCAGGGTGCTATCTTTTTGGGATGGAAACTCTTTCCTATTTGTTCATTTGTTTGCTTGCTTATTGGGGCAGGAGGGGATAGGATGTTATCCAAGCTTTTTGAAAGAGACTTGAAGAACATGGACATTTAATCCTTCCCCAGAGCAACTGATAAGGACCTGAGAGAAGTTTTCCTGTTAAAACTTTCAGGGAATTCCAGAAACAGGTTGAATGTGGTCATCAGGGGCCCTGGGCCAGTAATGTCAATGTATTTCTTAGAAAATTTTCCAAATATTTGGAAAATCTAATCCATAGCCCTAATGCCACAGTCCAAGTGAATTATTTCTTAAGGGTCCACTGGATATTGTTTTCCCTCATCTTCCTTTTTTTCTTGATCCGCACAGGCCATTA
>NW_024420231.1:868171-910109 GCF_014898765.1 Herpailurus yagouaroundi | reverse complement strand
ATAGATATATATATTTAAAATAAAGTTGCACCAGATTCAAAACAATTTATTACCATGCTTTATTCTTTTTCTAAGCATTTTCATACCTATAATCTCACCTGGTCCTCATACACTTCTGCAATTGTAATTGATCATTCCCTTTGCCCAGATGAGGAAATTAAGTGACATCTAGGCTCATGCTTAGGTTCAGAGGTGTTTCTATTTCCAAGTTAATAACTTGAATCTGGTGCAACTTTATTTTAATATTCCTTCCTTGTTGCCACTGATTTTCAACCTACCCCTGACTATTTTTGCCTTTTACCAATGCAGTTAGGCTTACTAATTATCTGAGAAAATTTGTGAAGAAATTGTTCCTGCTATGGATACTTTCCCCAGAAAAATGCAAACCCATTCAAAATTTTTTTCATAAGTCCATTCATAGAGGGATTGCCAAGGAAGACCATGACCTGGATTTAGAACATCTAGACGGGGGTGTGCCTGTTCCTTTTGAGATTATAGTCTATGAAGGTGGATCTCTTAGAAAGGTTATGACCTAAACCAGGGGTCAGCAGTAATTTTTTTCTGTAAAGGGCCAAATAGTGAGTATTTTAGGCTGTGTAGGCCATAGGGTCTCTGTTGCAATTATTCAGCTCTATGTTAGGAACTCAGAAACAGCCATAGAAAATAATCCTAAAATTTGTATGAAACCAGAAAAGACCCCTAATAGCCAAAGCAATCTTGAAAAAGAAAACCAAAGCAGGAGGCATCACAATCCCAGACTTCAAGCTATACTACAAAGCTGTAATCATCAAGACAGTATGGTACTGGCACAAAAACAGACACTCAGATCAATGGAACAGAATAGAGAACCCAGAAAAGGACCCACAAATGTATGGCCAACAAATCTTTGGCAAAGCAGGAAAGAATATCCAATGGAATAAAGACAGTCTCTTCAGCAAGTAGTGCTGAGAAAACTGGACAGTGACATGCAGAAGAATGAACCTGGACCACTTTCTTACACCATACACAAAAATAAACTCAAAGTGGATGAAAGACCTCAATGTAAGACAGGAAGCCATCAAAATCCTTGAGGAGAAAGCAGGCAAAAACCTCTTTGATCTTGCCTGCAGCAATTTCTTACTGAACACGTCTCCAGAGGCAAGGGAAACAAAAGCAAACATGAAATACTGGGACCTCATCAAAATATAAAGCTTCTGCATAGCGAAGGAAACAATCAGTAAAACTAAAAGGCAACCGACAGAATGGGAGAACATATTTGCAAATGACATATCAGATAAAGGGTTACTATCCAAAATCTACAAAGAACTTATCAAACTCAACACCCAAAAAACAAATAATCCAGTGAAGAAATGGATAGAAAACACAAATAGACACTTCTCTAAAGAAGACATCCAGATGGCCAACAGACACATGAAAAAATGCTCAACATCACTCATCATCAGGGAAATACAAATCAAAACCACAATGAGATACCACCTCAGACTTGTCAGAATGGCTAACATTAACAACTCAGGCAACACCTCAGATGTTGGTGAGGATGTAGAGAAAGAGGATCTCTTTTGCATTGTTGGTGGGAATGCAAGCTGGTGTAGCCACTCTGGAAAACAGTATGGAGGTTCCTCAAAAAAAACTAAAAATATAACTACCCTATAACCGAGCAATTGCACTACTAGGCATTTATCCAAAGGATACAGGTGTGCTGTTTCGAAGGGACACATGCACCCCCATGTTTATAGCACACTATCAACAATAGCCAAAGTATGGAAAGAGCCCAAATGTCCATCGATGGATGAATGGATAAAGAAAATGTGGTATATATATACAATGGAGTATTACTCAGCAATCAGAAAGAATGAAATCTTGCCTTTGCAACTACATGGATGGAACTGGAGGGTATTATGCTAAGTGAAATTAGTCTGTCAGAGAAAGACGAAAATCATATGACTTCACTCATATGACGACTTTAAGAGACAAAACAGATGAACATAAGGGAAGGGAAGCAAAAATAATATACAAACAGGGAGGGGGAAAAACAAAAGAGACTCATAAATATGGAGAACAAACTGAGGGTTGCTGGAGGGGTTGTGGGAGGGTGGATGGGCTAAATGGGTAAGGGGCATTAAGGAATCTACTGAAATCATTGCTTCACTATATACTAACTAATTTGGATGTAAATTTTAAAAAATAAAAAATAAAGTTAAATAAAAAAAAGAAAATACATATATGAATGGGTGTGCTGTGATTCAACAAAACTTTATTCATGGACACAAATTTAAATTATATATATATGTGTGTGTGTGTATATACATATATTTGTTTCATGTGTTCTTAGATATTATTTTTCTATTGATCTTGTTTGCAACCATTTAAACCTGTAAAAAAAAAATACTTAGCTTATTGATTGTAGGAATACAGGTGGCCAGCTGGATTTGGGCTAAGGTCTGTAGTTTGCCAACCCCTGCTCTAGACCAGCAGTTTTCAGCTCTGGTTGCATATCTGCGGAGACTTTAAGAAGTACTGATGCTGGACTCTGTTTCTTGTGGTTCTAAGTTGGTCTAGGGTCATGCTTGGGCATCATTCTTTTTTAAACCTCCTCAGGTGATTCTAATGCAGCTGTGGTTGAGAAGAACTACTGGTCTAGAGCTGTGTTTTCTAGCTCCAGGTTTAGCCCAGATCTTTTGTAAATCATGGAACTACAAATTCTTAAGGGTCTCAACATACTCCATAGGACAAAGCTGATATCCAAAACAAGTTTCTCAATCATTTTTAAATACTGCTTGACTTACCCTTATTCAAGAGGCAGTAAGAGAAAGAGTACCAGACACGATGATTATTTATTTATTTATTTATTTAAATATAATTTATTGTCAAATTGGTTTCCATACAACACCCAGTGGTCATCCCAACAAGTGCCCTCCTCAATGCCCATCACCCACTTTCCCCTCTCCCCTACCCTCCATCAACCCTCAGTTTGTTTTCTGTATTTAAGAGTCTCTCATGGTTTGCCTCCCTCCCTCTCTGTAACTTTTGTTCCCCTTCCCCTCCCCCATGGTCTTCTGTTAAGTTTAGACACGATGATTTATATAGGCAAAAGAGAAAGAATAAAACAAAATTATTTATATTCTGTGGGTACATGCCTGTGTATATAAATGCATAGAATGAGTTTGGGAAAGGTACATAACAGATGATTCCAGTTACCTCTAGGGAGGGAATTAGGACTTCAGGGGTGAAGGTGGGGTCAAGAGGACTTTTGATTTCAGGCTGCCTAGCTTAATCCTGACTCAGCCAGTTACTAGCTATGTGACCATAGGCAAATGATTTTACTTCCCTGCTCGGTTTTCTCATCAGCAAAATGAGGAAAATAGCAATACCTACCGCCCAAGGTATATCTTGGATTTAAGTGAATTAAATACATGTAAAGACATTTAGAGCCTTATCTGGCATGTAGTAAATGCTCAATAAATATTAGTCATTATCATTAAAAATGGTCTAGAAAATACAAAGTGTTATATTGGTAGTGATCAGCCTTTTTTCCTGCCTCTGTACTATTTTAGTAACTAGACTTTCTAAACGCAGTGATTATCACCCAGCAGGAGTACTCACCTACTAAGGAGGCACATCAGACTTCCTGTAAACAACCCTCTAGAAATTCTGATATGCATTCCAAGTGGGCACAACCCTCAGTCTGTATGAATGAAATTATGTTTTCATTCATTGTCAAATAGAAATCAACCCTCTCTTACAGAGACACTGCAGGGTTGGGTTCCCAAGGAAATAATTAGGAATAAAGTGATATAAATATGGGACTTTATATAGCTAAAAATTCCCACAACTAAAACCATCTTACTGCATACAAATACAGCTTCAAAGAAAGATTAACTGTATACATCCAAAAGGAATATTGAACCACAGCACCACCTCTTATATACAAGTGGTCTTTAAAATGCATTGACTCCCTAATTCTCAGCAATATGAATGATATGGTAGATGTTAGTGATCAAAGAATGAAAAATGAGTAATTTGAGTATCTTTGACTTTGTTTTTATAGGCAGCATATTTGTCTTCTAAATTATAAGATACTGAAATGAATATTATTATGAATTTGTAATTTTGACTGGTAGGAGAAACTGGGAGTGTTTTGGGTATGAACGATAATTTGATCTGAAAAGGAAAAAAATTGGTTTTAAATGACCTATCAAACATATAATTAAAAATGGTCTATGTAAGAATGTAGTGAAGTGAGAGTGGTTATTTAGTTGTTAAGCTGACCAATCAAGGTGGTAGCCTTACCAAAGAATTCAGAAGAAAGGATGAGGCCATGTATTTTAGAAAAATAATGCTTGTTTGGTTATCAGAAGACCTGGCTTCTGGTCCCTTCTGTTACTTTGGGTTCATCAGTTAAACTCTCTAGGCCTCATTTTTCTTTTCCATAATTTGACAAGACTGGACTTGATGAGTTCAAAGGTCCCTTTGGCCTGAATAGTCTATTAATTGTTAATAACAGTGTCCACAGCCATGAAGTTCTGCCTGGGGCCTTACTCTGAAGAAACCATCTATGGTGTGTGAGGGAGAAACGAAGCTCTATAATGAACTCTCATCCATTTGTGAAACCAAATTAAACTTTAAGACATTAGTATTCATTGAAATGTCATCTCTAGATTGACTGCTTTTTATAAAAAACAAAGGCCTTTTGATGCATCTCTGCATTAGTCAGTGATGGTAAGCTTTGGGAATGTTTTCTAATATGATGGTACATTAGGATTCTTTCTTTGGAAATGACTTCAACAGAGCAGCCTTATCAACTGTTGTGGAAGATGTACATCAAGATGACTGAGGTGTTTGCACCAGTGCTATATGCTTGTGAAGGAATCTCTAGGAGAACTATACCACCGTTCTTCACTTCCTTTGAAACTCCTGCTTTTGCTGGTATTATTTAAAGAAACTCATGGTTCTGACTGCTCTGTGCTGGGTAGTGCTGACTGAGAGAAGTCATGGGGCCTCTGGATAAGTGGAATTTCCTTCTTCACCCTCTGCCTTGTCAGTCTGCTTTATTGCCCAAAGGCCACCTCAGTTGTGGTGGTGGGTCACTTTAGCTACAATGGGGGAGAGGTGGCTATGGCATTGCCCTGATATTTTGTAACATTTTCCATTAAGGGCTCTGTGGTTCGTACTCAGGATAAATCTGAAACAGCTTGAACCAGGGATTTGCCTTATTTTGGTAAAAGCTTTTATACTTAAAAAAAAAATCCAAGTAATTCTGTGAATTGCCAAAAGAAGGCTAGAAGGTCAACAAAACAGTGACCACTAGTTTAGTGGAGAACAAAAGTAACAACTATCCCTTTACTTTATGTAGCATATTTATATCATCCTTTTATTCTGTTCTTTGTGTGAGCAGGAGATGGAGATGGTACCCCCATTTTACTGATTAGAATACTAATGAGTCTAGTGACTTGCCAAAGGACAGTTATTGACTGAAATGAGACTCTAATCCTAGCCTTTGGTCTCTAACCTAGTGCTTGATTAGAATGATTACAGCCTTGCTCCTCTAAACTGTTTCTGGTAGGTTGCCACAATGGCATACTATGGTTGAGAGCAGGGCAGCGGGAATGGTCTGCCTAGGTGCAGGCGGTTAGGGAGTATATTGCAGAGAGTTTAAAAACAATAATAAAACTAATTCTGAGTCAGTCTTTATTATCATGGTGACTTGGGAACTCTAAACAGTGTCAGTAATAGAATAATTTTTCCTTCTGCAGTAAACCATTTGCACCACTCTGTCCTGAGAGGCAAAGTTTCTCAGGGTGTCCATCCAGTGCCAGAGGTTCTGCTTAAGGCCAGAAGAGAAGACAGGAAGCCAGTCAGCTGGCTGTAGACTGGAATAGCTCCTTACTAGGGCACTGAATCGATTAACAAGTGAGTATTCAACACTATTTCCTTGCTCAGCTTTGGATTAAGAGCTTGGAGGGAAGAGTAGTTAGTCATGATCTCTGCTTCAAGGAGCTCAGTAACCTTGAAGAGCTAAGACTTATGTTGAGGCTACTGTCAAGCTCACACTTGACACAGCACATAATTAAGAATGTAATAGGGCAGACTATACATTCTCCAAGAGCATATTTATTCATTCATGAGTGTGATCTGGGTTTGGATTTAGATTTTTTCAGCAGCATTCACTAGCTCTGTGATTTGGGGCAAGTGATTTAGTCTCTGTTGCATTTTCCTCATCTGTAAAAACAGAGTGATAAACTGGGTATTATAATAGTATCAATAGGATTCCTTTGAGGATTAAATGAGATAGGAAGTGTTTAATAGATTTTTAGCAATTATTTATTCACCAAACATTTAATGAGAATCTCTGCTCTTAGCCATGTACTGTGCTAACTAGGGATATGGCCAGTCCTCAAGGAGCTTCTGTGACTCATTCAATGTCACCTATAGTTGCAAGACAGTATAGTGCATTAGAGTGCAGGGTTTGACATCAGATCACCTAGGCTCAAATACAATCTCTCATGTTCTTCCTGTGTGTTCTTATGCAGGTTACCTAATCTTTGTGTGCTTCATTCCCCTCATCTGTAAAATAGGGACCACACTAGTACATGTCTCATTTAGATTACTGGGAAGATTAAATGAATTAAAATATGCTGAGTACTTAGCATAGTGTCTGGAACATAGTTAACTCTTAATAAGTTTTAGCAGTTACCGTTAATATGGTTTGTTCTCTTACCAGTACTAATGGAAATAACATTAATTTGGAGATTGATAACAGGTTACTAAATCAATTACAGAAATGGCTGAAATTACAGATGATGTTTACCTTTTGACTGCACTCTGTTTACAGTAAAACCTTGATTATCCAGTATGGGGTATTATGCTGAGCTTCATTTTCTGGTTAATTAACCAAGGGTTGACTAGGATACCCTATTGATTTCCACCTTTGTGGTTGGAAATCTTTCTTAAATGTCGGTAGTCACTTTCTCACTTTAGTAAACAGAGTCTAGTGATTATCTCCAAGTCTGTGATAGAGGCAAAGGGTCTAATGCCAAGATTATGGGTTGGACCTTAAATAGTCTAGCTGTGATTGCAGTGAGCATGGTGGCTCTTGAATACCAGTAGAATCATTGGGATTTCTACTTTAGGCTTTGCCAAGGAGTGTTTTTCATGGTTTTAGTAACTTACAATGCAAGGAGAAGTTAATGGCTTTATAATTTTTCATGTCCCCAATGTAGGAACTCAATTGAAGGTTGCTATATTTCTAAAAGCAAGGACTAGGCAGCTGTGTGTCATTTTCTTCCATGTACCTTTATGGTTGGGTGGGGCATAAAATGATTTTTTTGGCAAAGACCGAGAGTCTTTTTGGGCACCAACAAAGAGAATATTCTGTACAGGCAAAAGCTGTCTCACAGAGAGTTCAGAGTCCTTTTACTCCCTACATCTCTCCTACTAGCCTTACCAGCCTACCACAATGCCTGAAAGTCCCAACCATAAGAGTCAATACTGCCTAATAGAAATTTCTGCAATGGTAGAAATGTTCTATATCTGCACTATCCAGTACAGTAGCCATTAATCACATGTGGCTATTAAACACTTAAAAATTAAATTTTAATGTAATTTAGTGTAAAAGTTTAATAGCCACATGTAGCACTCAGTGGCTACCATATCAGATAGCATACCTATAGATGCTTCAAGTAAAATACTTAACAAATCAACTTTTTTTCCTAAAGATACTGCAGGTCACTTTTTAAAACAATTATTTGAGTATAGTTGACACACAATGTTACATTAGTTTCAGGTGTACAACATAGTTATTCAACAGCTCTATTCATTATGCTATGCTGACTGCAAGTATAGCTATTATCTGTTACCATACAATGCTATTACAGTATAATTAACTATATTCCTTATGCCGTGCCTTTTTTTCCCTATGACTTATTCATTCCATAACTAGAAGCCTCTATCTTCTACTCCCCTTCACCCATTTTGTTCATTCCCCCACCCCCTTCCCTCTGACAACCATTAGTTTGTTGTTTATATTCATAGGTCTGATTCTGCTTTTTGTTTGTTTATTAATATGGTATTTGTCTTTCTCAGTCTGACTTATTTCAAGTGGCATAATAACTTCTAGATTCATCCATGTTGTCACACGTGGCAAGATCTCATCCCTTTTTAGGATATCTATCAATTTATATCACATTTTCTTTATATATTCATCTATCTTGGCTATTATAAATAATTCTGCAATAAGCATAAAGGTGCATATATCTTTTCAAATTAGTGTTTGCATTTTCTTTGGGTAAATACTCAGTAGTGGGATTATTGAATCATATGGTATATTTATTTTTAATTTTTTTTGAGGAACCTTCATACTGTTTTCCACAGTGACTACACGAATTTGTATTCCTACCAGTAGTGCACAAGGGTTCCTTTTTCTCCACATCCTCACCAACATTTGTTATTTTTTGTCTTTTTGATTGTAACCATTCTGACAAGTGTAAGGTGATATCTTATTGTAGTTTTGATTTGCATTTCCCTGATGATTAGTGATGTTGAGTGTCTTCACATGAGTCTGTTGTCTACCTGTATGTCTTCTTTATAAAAATGTCTATTCATGTCCTCTGCCCATTTTTAAATCAGATTGTTTGTTTTCTGGTGTTGAGTTGTATCAATTCTTTATATGTTTTGGATATTGATCCCTTATTTGACATATCATTTGGACATATCTTCTCCTATTTAGTAGATTGCCTTTTGTTTTGTTGATGGTTTCCTTCACTGGGCAAAACCTTTTTATTTTGATTTAGTTGTAATAGTTTATTTTTGCTTTCGTTTCCCTTGCCTTAGGAGACTTGTCTAGAAAAAGCATTACTACAGCTGATGTCAAAGAAATTATTGCCCATGTTCTTGAAGGTTCCTGTTAAATTCCAGGTGTGATACTTCAGAGAAGAATATTAACTATTATCCTATGTTCATAATTGATTGTTGTACAAATTGGCTTTTTTATTCTTATCACCTAAGAGGGCCCAATATGTGATGGATGCAGATTATTTGAAACTGAGGGTGATGAGTGTTTTAAAAGAGAAAGGAATCTGGGCTGGGAAAACTTACAAAAAATAGAAAACAAGACACCACCGAAGAAGCAAGTTGGGAGCCTTACGTTAGGTGCTAAAAGATGGCAAGAGAAGAAGCATATTTTTCCTAATTTATCCTATTGTTTAGGTCTGGTGCAGAATTGAGTACACAAAGTGCAAGAGGAGATGGGGGGCCTGGGAAGTGAGCATGGAGTCATTTTTACCTTATTGATGAAGACTTTCTTTATCCTGGCCTGTATATACGGGGCTTGTCTGGGGGTGGCTAGCCGTGCAGTAGGCCAGGACTGTACCTCACAGGCCAGATTTGGTGAGTCTTAGATCAGGGAGAGAAGACAAGAGGGCAAGGCACAGTTCTGTAAAAGCTTCAATTCTGAGGGACTTTCACCAACCTGCCAATGGAGGTAAAATCCAGCATCTTCTCTTCAGTAGATGATGTTCTTAATACATAGATGAAATGCCAATCAGCAACCTACTACTTGTCGCTGGAATCCCCGAGACTTCTGCTGGCCATACAGCCCACAAAAAAGTCAACCTTTTCAACACAGAAACAGGTGAGTGATTTTCTTATTATTTGGAACTATGGTGCATTGGACATGCCATAGCTACTCATGGTGAAACAATCACCATTTGAAAAGTACTTGAAGCTGAATAAGCCTTTTTTATTATTTAAATTCAAGTTAGTTAACATAAAATGTGGTATTGGTTTCAGGAGTAGAACCCAGTGATTCTCTTACATATATAACACCCAGTACTCATCCCAACAAGTGCCCTCCTCATTAATTTTTAAAATTTAAATGCAAACTAGTTAACATAGAGTGTAGTTTCAACTTCAGGAATGGAACCCTGTGAGTCATCTCTTACATATGACACCCAGTTCTCATCTCAAAAAGTACCCTCCTTAATGCACATCACCCATTTAACCCATCTGCCGACCCATGTCCCCTCCAGCAACCCTCAGTTTGTCCTCTGTATTTAAGAATCTCTTATGGTTTGCCTCCATCTTTGTTTTTATTTTGGTTTTCCTTCCCTTCCCCTATGTGCATCTGTTATGTTTCTCAAATTCCACATATGAGTGAAATTATATGATATCTGTCGTTCTCTGACTCATTTTGCTTAGCGTAATACTGAATAAGCATAATGATGGATAAGCTTTTAAAGACAGTATTAGCAATACTTAGTCTCCTGGATGAGGTCTTGTTTTACTGGAGACCATTATTTTTTGGTGGTTTAAATTTTTTCTGATCCATTTTAAGTGTTTGGCATTAAATAAGTTTTATGCTTCAGGATTTACCCTGGAAAAGATCAACAAACCCATGGTGAAAGTTAATAGTCAGTGTTGAGTACTAATATTTCCCAAGGCGAGTGAGTGCCAGCAGGTGGGTGAGATCCAGCAGGATCTGGAGCTAGTAAATTTCAGTGTCCTCTTTGTGAGAAACAAGTATTGAATAAAGTACAGGGAAGTGTTCATACTGTGTGTGAAGAAGGAGAGAGGAGAATTCCAGGGGTAAGGGCACTCATGAGGATGTTTGGGGCTGTCTGATGCTCTCCTGTTAGGAGGGGGCTTAGGGTTCATCCTTAAAGCAGATTTGCTTAGCGACAGTCACAGAATAAAGGTGGTGGGAGAAGAGCTTACTTTGGAAACTAGCTGTGGATATGGAAGGCTTTATTGAGTCCCAGATTGGAACATGTGGATGGACACATACCTGACATAGGATAGAATGTTTGAAATTGGCCTATTCTGGAAATTCTCAGCATTATGGTTGATTCCACTATGGATTACTCTCTCCTGCCAAAAAGAAGCTTCTACTTAGTGAGTCACTGGATATGTTCTATTGTGGTGGGTGAAGGATGGGGCTACCATCCCTCTGCCTATTCCACGTTATTCATAAAAACAAAGTGGCATCCACATGCAGTCTTGCTTCTATTTGCAAAGCATAGGGCAAAGTTACAAATGAAATCATCTGGCCTATAGTCTGCATACCTCTGTCCCTTCATTTGTCCACTCCTGGTTTTCTTTCCATACCACCAGAGGCCTCATGCACATGGACATACCAGGCTGTATGTTCAAGCTCCATGCAGCACTTCCCCATCCCAAACAGCTGGCTCTGGACCACCCAACAGGTTAAGGATATGTAAAGCTATGCTGCTGTTTGCTCTTGGGAGGACAGACCTGGAGAAGAGGACTGTAAAAGCCCCTGGCACAGACTTCATGCTGTTTGGACAGAGAATTCCTGGGTCTATGTACCTGGATGTTGGCCTAGAAGCTGTGAGTCTAGACTCAAAGTGGGTATGTTCCCTTGGCCTTGTAGACTCCTCACTTTGTAGGGAGAGGTGCAGCCAGAGGAGAGCTAGAGTTGGGTCCTCTAAAGTGCAGGCCTTACGGCAGGTCCTCTTGCCTGGGTCTAAAGGCAATGCTGTTAACTTGATACCAATGAAATAATGTGGACAGACCACTGGGTTACTGTTTTTGGTCAGAGACTCCATAAACCAGTGATAGAGTATTGTGAAAATAACTTCAATGAGCTGAAAATGAATGGACACCAAGTACCAGCTGAGGTAGTAACTGCCTACTCCTGCTGCTTAGTGTGTGCCATTTCTGTGCAGCCGAGCACAGTGGGAGTCTTCAGGAAAAGACTCTAAAGCTGATGGCTGCCCACTTAGACAGTTAGCAGGGAGTAGGCAATTTAAATGCAGTGAGTCAGGGATAGTCCTCAACAGCCTTAGGTTTTAGGGCTGAAGCCTAAGAAAGTAGTAGAATCAAAGCATAAATGCTGAGTCCCACTGTGTGGCTTGCTTCCTGAAGTTCACTTGGGTATTATTCCTAGGAAAAAAATTGCTGGTATTACCTAATGGAAGGGACTATCCCAACAGTTGACATTTTGCCCTTGTCTTTAAGAGGTGGTAGGAGCTAAGATCTGTATCTGTGCACAGCCTTGGGTCTCTTTCTGGCTGTCCTACTCATTGGTGAACCGTAGGGCTCAGAAACACTTCTGGTCAGGTGATGGCCAGGACATCTGAACCCCATTAGCTCCTGTGCCCTCCTTCTATGTTGTGCCTCCCCCAAGTAAGGCAGATAGCCTAGCTGTCTGAGTTACGCTTCTAAGAAGGACCTGTGGGCCTTTCATTAGATTATATCATTAATAAAATTGACTACCATTGAGTGGTTTTTAAAAGTTTTTAGGGGCGCCTGGGTGGCTCAGTCCGTTAAGCGTCGACTTTGGCTTAGGTCATGATCTCACAGTTCATGAGTTCTAGCCCCATGTCAGGCTCTGTGCCTGTGGGCTCAGAGCCTGGAGCCTGCTTTGGATTCTGTGTCTCCCCCTCTCTCTCTGCCCGTCCTCCACTCACACTGTGTCTCTCTCTCTCTCAAAAATAAATAAAACATTAAAAAAAGTTTTTAGTTTATTTCCAGTTAGTTAACATATAGTGTTTTATTAATTTTAGCTGTACAATATAACATTCAACAATTCCATACATCACCCAGTGATTATCACTGACAAGTGCGTTCCTTAATCCCCATCACCTATTTAGCTCATTAGCCCACCCACCTCCCCTCTGGGAACCATCGGTTTGTTCTCTATAGTTAGGAGTCTGTTTCTTAGTTTCTCTCTCTCTCTCTTTTACTCCCTTTGCTAATTTGTTTTGTTTCTTAAATTCCACATATGACTTAAATTCCACAAATTATATGGTGTTTGTCTTTCTTTGACTTATTTCACTTAGTATTATACCCTCTAGCTCCATCCATGTCATTGCAAATGGCAACACTTCATTCTTTTTTATGGCTGAATAATATTCTTTTGTGTGTGTGCGTGTGTGTGTGTGTGTGTGTGTGTGTGTGTGTGTGTGTGTATCACATCTTACCATTTTTATCCATTCATCAATCAGTGCGTACTTGGGTTGCTTCCATCTCTTGGCTATTGTAAATAATGCTGCTATAAACATAGGAGTGTGTGTATCCCTTTAGTTTTTTTTTTTTTTTTTTTTTTGTATTCTTTGGGTAAATACCCCGTAGTGCAATTGCTGGATTATAGGATAGTTATATTTTTAACTTTTTGAGGAAGCTCCATACTGTTTTCCACAGTGGATGCACCAGTTTACGTTCCTACTCACAGTGCAAGAGGGTTCCTTTATCACCACATTCTTGCCAACACTTGTTTCTTGTATTGTTGATTGTAGCCATTCTGATAGGTGTGAGGTGATATCTCATTGTAGTTTTAATTGCATCTCCCTGGTGATCAATGATGTTGAGCAACTTTTCATGTGTCTGTTGGCCATCTGTATGTCTTCTTTGGAGAAATGTCTGTTCGTGTCTTCTGCCCATTTGTAATTGGATTACTTTTGGGGGGTCTTGAGTTTTATAAGTTCTTTATGTATTTTGGATACTAACTAACCCTTTATTGGGTATGTCATTTGGAAATATCTTCTCTGATTTGGTACTTTGTATTTTAGTTTTATTGATTGTTTCCTTCACTGTGCAGAAAGAAGCTTTTTATTTGGATCTAGTTCCAATAGTTTATTCTTGCTTTTATTTCCCTTGCCTTAAGAGATATATCTAGAAAAATATTGTTATGGCCAATATCAGAGACATTATTTCCTCTGCTCTCATTTGAGTTTTATGGTTTCAGGTGTATCATTTAGGTCTTTAATCCATTTTGAGTTTATTTTTGTGTGTGGTAGGAGAAGGTGGTCCAGGTTCATTCTTTTGCATGTAGCTGACCAGTTTTCCCAAACCATTTATTGAAAAGACTGTCTTTTTCATATTGGATATTCTTTCTGATTCATCAATGATTAATTGACCACATAATTAGGGATTTATTTCTGGGTTTTCTATTATTTTCCATTGATCTCTGTGTCTCTTTTTGTGCTAGTACCATATAGCTTTAATTACTAAAGCTTTGTAATATAACTTGAGCCCAGAATTGTGACACCTTTTGTGGGGAATAAGCTTAGGAATTCCTTGAGCTTGTACTAATGGGTTAAAAAGGAATAAAGAATTAGAAAGCCATAGGATGCTCACACCCAAATTTGGGTAAACAAGATTCTATAAATAAGTATAGATAGGGCAGGGCAAAGGCCCCAGTATAGAACAAAGGTATATGAGGTAAATAAGATTAGGTATACAGGGCAGAAACGCCCCCAACTTAACTACAATAGCAGAAAGCTGCTCTCACAGGAAGGAAGGACCAAGTTAGGCGAACAGATAAACAGAGCTGTAGACTGATGCAGGGCAAAGTTGCCCAGAGTGGAGCTAATTAAAAAAAGAAAAGTGCCTTGGTTTTCCTGAGGTAGCATGCTCTTTCTTGTCCCCTAGATCAGTTTAGGTAAACAGAGGTGGTGCCTCACGTCTGCTGTAAACATCCTTCCGCCTGGCGCCAGGAATTTGTTTTGTATTAAACCAAACCCCTAACCCTGCATATCTTCGAAA
The DNA here is from genome assembly GCF_014898765.1 of Herpailurus yagouaroundi. Taxonomy (NCBI): domain Eukaryota; kingdom Metazoa; phylum Chordata; class Mammalia; order Carnivora; family Felidae; genus Herpailurus; species Herpailurus yagouaroundi. The sequence continues at coordinate 895,607 of NW_024420231.1, read as the reverse complement.
CCCCCTTTTCCCTCATGCCCATGAGTTAATGTTCACAGTTTCATTGTCTCTTTGTGCACATCCATCACCATGTTTGTAAGCCTTCTGATCCTAATAAAAATTGAACAAGAACCCTTAATCGGGCCTCTTGTCTTCTCCCGGACATTAGCCATCTCTCACTTTTTAATCCTTGTCCAGCTTTCTTGCTGGACAAGAAAGAACTCTAGAGCCAGAGTCTATGACAACCTCCAACTTTGCTTTTCTTTTTCAAGATTGCTTTGGGTATTCAGGGTCTTTCGTGATTGCATACAAATTTTAGGATTGACTGTTCTAGCTCTGTGAAAAATGCTGGTGGTAATTTGATAGGGATTGCATTAGATGTATAGATTGTTTTGGTTAGTATAGACATTTTAACAATATTTGTTCTTCCAGTCCCTGAGCATGGAATGTCTCTCCATTTCTTTTTGTCTTCTTCAATTTATTTCATTAATGTTCTATAGTTTTCAGAGTACAGGTCTCTTTTGTTAGGTTTATTCGTAGGTATCTTACTATTTTGGGTACAATTATAAGTGGGATTGTTTTTTTTTTTAATTTCTCTTTCTGTTGCTTTATTATTGATGTATAGAAATGCAACAGATTTCTGCCCATTGATTTTGTATCCTATGGCTTTAATGATTTTTTTAATCAATTCTAACAGTTCCTTGATGGAATCTTTTTCATTTTTCTATGTATAGTATAATGCATACTGCAAATAGTGAAAGTTTTACTTCTTCCTTACCAATTTGGTTGCCTTTTATTTCTTTTTGTTGTCTGATTGCTGTGGCTAGGACTTCCAGTACTGTGTAGAATAAAAGTGGTGAGAATGGGTGCACCTGGGTGTCTCAGTCAGTTAAGCATCTGATCCATGACTTAGGCTCATATCATGATCTCATGGTTCATGGGTTCATGCCCTGCATCTGTCTCTGTGCTGGTAGCGTGGAGGCTGCTTGGAATTCTCTCTCTCTCTGTCCCTACTCTGCTTGCATTCTCAATCTCTCTAAAAATAAATGAATAAACTTTTTAAAAAGAAAAGTTTGACTTGTTCCTAACCTTAGGGGAAAAGCTCTCCTTTTTTCCCTATTAAGGGTGATGTTATCTGTGGGTTTTTCATATATGGCCTTTATTATTTTGAGGCACGTTCCTTCTAAACCTATCTTGTTGAGGATTTTTATCATGAATGGATGTTGTACTTTGCAAAGCCTCTTTGTATCATATGGTTCTTATCCTTTCTTTTGGTGATGTGATGTATCACATTGATTGATTTACAAATATTGAACCACCCTTACTATCCAAGAGTAAATCCCACTTGATAGTGGTGAATAATTATTTTAATGTACTGTTGGATTCCTTTTGCTAGTATTTTGTTGAGAATTTTTGTATCTATGTTCATCAGGGATATTGGCCTGTACTTCTCTTTTTTAGTGGTATCTTTATCTAGTTTTGGTATCAGGGTAATGCTGGTCTCATAGAATGAATTTGGAAGTTTTCTTTCCTGTTCTGTTTTTTGGAAAAGTTTGAGAAAAACAGGTATTAACTCTTCTTTTAATGTTTGGTAGAATTCTCCTGTGAAGCCATCTGGTCCTGGACTTTTCTTTGTTGGTAGTTTTTTGATTACTGAGTCAATTTCTTTGCCATTCAAGTTTTCTATTTCTTCCTGTTTGAGTTTTGATAGTTCTATTTCTTCTTGTTTCATTTTGATAGTTCATATGTTCTAGGAATTTATCCATGTTTTCTAGCTTGTCCAATTTGTTGGCATATAGTTTTTCATAATCTCTTAAAATTGTTTGTATTTTTATGGTATCAGTTGTTGTTTCTCCTAATTCATTTGTGATTTCATTTATTTGAGTCCATTCTCTTTTTTTCTTGATAAGTCTGGCTAGAAGTTTATCAGTTTTACTGATTTTTTCAAAGAACCAGATCCTGGTTTCATTGATCTGTTCTATTGTTTGCTTGTTTGTTTGTTTTTCCTTTTTTTGGTTTCTATATCATTTATATCTGCTCTAAGCTTTATTATGTACTTCCTTCTGCTGGTTTTAGGTTTTTTTGTTATTTTTCTAGCTCCTTTAGGTGTAAGATTAGATTGCTTATTTGAAATATTTCTTGCTTCTTGATGTAGGCCTGTATTGCTATAAACTTACCTCTTAGAACTGCTTTTGCTGCATTGTAACAGTTTTGGACCATTGTGTTTTCATTTTCATTTGTTTCCATGTTTTATTTTTTTAATTTCTTCTTTGATTTCCTGGTTGACCCATTCATTGTTTAGTAGCATTTTATTTAACCTCCATGTATTTGTGGTCTTTCCAGATTTTTTCTTGTGGTTGATTTCTAGTTTCATAGTGTTGTGGTCAAAAAAGATGCATGGTATGACTTCAATTTCCTTGAATTTGTTGAGGCTTGTTTTGTGGCCTAATATGTGACCTATTCTGGAGAATGTTCCATGTACACTTAAAAAGAATGTGTTTTCGGGGCGCCTGGGTGGCTCAGTCGGTTGAGCGTCCGACTTCGGCTCAGGTCACAATCTCGCGGTCCGTGAGTTCGAGCCCCGCGTCGGGCTCTGGGCTGATGGCTCAGAGCCTGGAGCCTGCTTCCGATTCTGTGTCTCCCTCTCTCTCTGCCCCTCCCCTGTTCATGCTCTGTCTCTCTCTGTCTCAAAAATAAATAAAACGTTAAAAAATTAAAAAAAAAAAAGAATGTGTTTTCTGCTGTTTTAGGATGGAATGTTGTGAGTATATCTGTTAAGTCCATCTGGTCCAGTGTGTTATTCAAAACCACTCTTTCCTTGTTGATTTTCTGTTTAGATGATCTGTCTATTGATGTAAGTGGAGTGTTAAATTCTCCTATTGTTATTACATTATTATTGTCTAGTTCCTTTATGTTTGTTATTAGCTGTTTTATGCATTTGGGTGCTCCTATGCTGGGCTCATAAGTATTTAGAATTGTTATGTCATGTCTCCTTGTTTGTCCCCTTTATCGTGATATTGTGCCCTAATTCATCCTTGTTATAGTCTTTGTTTTAAAGTCTAGTTTGTCTGATACAAGTATTGCTATTCTGGCTTTCTTTTGACATCCATTTTCATGATAAATATTTCTCCACCCCTTCACTTTCAATCTGCAGGTGTCTTTAGGTCTAAAATGAGTCTCATTTGGGCAACATATAGATGGTTCTTGACTTTTTATCCATTATGTCACCCTATGTTTTTCATTAGTGCATTTAGTCCATTTACATACAAAGTAATTATTGATATATATATATATATATATATATATGTATATAGTCATTTTATTATTTATTTTATGGTTGTTTCTAAAGATTTTCTTTGATCCATTCTTGTCTTCCTCTCTTCCATGTTTTGCTGATTTTCTTTAGTAATATACTTGGATTTTTTTCTCTTTATTCCTTACATATTTATTAGTGATTTTTGATTTGTTTTTACCATTAAATTTGTATATAACCTTTTTTTGCATATAGCAGTCTATATTAAGTTGATGCTCATTTAAGGTTGAACCCATTCTTTACTCCTCTCCTCCTCCCATTTTAGGTATGTATATGGCATTATATTTTATGTCTTTTTATTTTGTGAGTTCTTTGATTTTTTACAGAAATATTCAATATTATTGCATTTGTGTTTCCTACCTTTATATTGTAACTTTTGGTCTCTCTTTTCTACCACTGAGTGTTTTTTATATGCCAGACTATGCTAAGTGATTAACATTCAATTTATCATTAAATTTTCACAGGAGCACTGTAAGAGGTTTTTTTTTTTTAATTTGAGTATAGTTGGCACACAATGTTACATTAGTTTCAGGTATTCAACACAGTGATTAAACAGTTCTATACTTTATGTTATGCTATGCTCACCTCAAGTGTAGCTACTGTTTGTCACCCGACAATGCTACTATGATATCATTGACTATTTCCTATGCTGTGCCTTTTATTTTCTTGATTTATTCATTCCATAACTGGAAGTCTGTATCTCCCATTCCTCTTCACTCCTTTTGCCCATCCGCCCTCTTCCCTCCTCTCTGGCAGTCATCAGTTTGTCCTCTGTATTCATAGGTCTGATTCTGCTTTTTCTTTGTTTATTCATTTGTTTTTTTTTTTTTTTTTTTTTACATTACACATAAAACTGAAATCATGTGGTATTTGTCTTTCTGTGAGCAGAATACCTCTAGGTCCATCTATGTTGTTACAAATGGCAAGACCTCATCCTTTTTATGGCTGAGTTATAGTCTATTGAATGCATCTGTCTATGTATCTATCTGTCTATCTATCTATCTATCACCTATCTATCTATGCCAACACTGTATGAGTTTTTTTTGTTGTTGTTGTTATCATCTCCATTTCACCAATGAGCAAACTGAAGTGGAGAGAGGTTAAGTAACTTACTCAAACTCATGCAGCTTTAAATGGCAAAACAACTATACAAACTCAGGTCTGCTTGACTCCAAAGGCCATGTCCCTGATAGTAATCCTAACCTCCTGGCTGTTCTCGCCTCTATCTGGGCCTCGTGTCTATGCAAAGAATTAGCAATGAACTTTCCCCCACTTTTTATTATGTGCCAGGCCATCCATTTACATCTGGTGAATTCTTACTGTGTGCATAGTCCTCTGTGCTTCTGTGGGAGCATAAAGAGTAAAGACAGCTGTTGAGAGCATGTTAGTAGAGTTGAATGAATTGAATTAATCTCAGCATCTTGGAAGAGAAGACTTGAAATGAGCTTGTAAAGGACAAGAGAGACATAATTTAGCAGAGATGAGGGGATTTGGGGTTGAGGGCTTGGCATGGTGTTTAGAACATTGCAGACTCTCAATACATATTTGTTGGGTGCAGTGAGAGACTTGGAAGGTAAGGGCCAACCACATCATTCTTTCCTCTCCCTGACAGTGAGAGGTATTAAACTAACATTCAACCTCTCTGCCTACTGGCATGCTGTCTCCTATACTCTTTGTTCCTAGCAAATAGGCAGAGTGCACCTAGCCACGTCCCACCTGAATGGAAAGGAAAAGCACTGTTGATAGAGGGCAGTGTAGAGGGAGGCTGGGTTTCAGTCTCAGTTCTGTCACTTGATAGCTCTCTGACCTTGGGAAATTCACTTAACTTCTTTTTGCTTCAGTTTTAATGTATGTCAAGTGGAGATCATAGTGGTATCCACCTCATGAGGTTGTTATTAGGGTCAAATGATATATACATGTAGCACTGGGCCTGGCATATAGCAGGCACTCAAGAACTGTTGACTATTACCATTATTAACTTTGTTCAGAAACTTGATGACATCCAGGCAACCTTCAAAAATCTATATCTCAAAATCCTTTCCAAAAGCAAGAATGCATTGAGTATACATAGTATACATAGATATATATTTTTAATTGAAGTATAGTTTAAATATAATATTGTATCAATTTAAGGTTACAACAGAGTGATTCCATAATTCTATGAATTGCTCCATGCTTACCATGGTAAGTGTAGTTATTTGTCACCATACAGTGTTATCACAATTTTATTGACTCTATTCCTTATGCTGTACTTTTCATTCCCAGGACTTACTTGTTTTATAACTGAAAGTTTTTACCTCTTAATCCTCTTCACCTATTTCACCTGTCCCCCTATGCACCTCTCATATATACAGAGGACAAACTACTGGTTTTCAGTTTGCCTATTTTTGAAGGTAAACATAGACACACACACACACACACACACACACACACACATGCATGCACACATGCACAATGTCTGATTTAATTTTAATAAAAGTCTGTATAATTTGAAAGCTCTGAGTTTTGTTGTTAACAAAGTTACAGTACAAATAGGGAAATGTATGAGTTAAAGTCTGAACACCAAGTAGGCACAGGTTAATTGCATGTTATTACCTTAAAAATAAAGGGTGCATTTTTTTTTTTAAAAAAGGAAAACAACATTTTGGAAAATAATAGGGCATTAGTTGAAACCAGTTTATTTCGAAAAATTTTTCTCCTCAAATAACACCTCAACAAGATTGGAGGATAGATCCTGGATTCTAGATTCCATCTCAGTAAAGAAAATGATAGTCTAGGTCTATTACTATATCTAAGCTGAGAAGAGTAGTGAACCAATTCATTCATTAGAGTCATGAATATACTTCTGTGGTAAATATCAATGAATAATCTGACCTCAGCTCTCCTGCTTTCACTACTGTCATTAATACTGTCAGTAAACAAGAATATTTTTTGGGGCGCCTGGGTGGCTCAGTCGGTTGGGCGGCGGACTTCGGCTCAGGTCATGATCTCGCGGTTCGTGAGTTCGAGCCCCACGTCAGGCTCTGTGCTGACAGCTCTGAGCCTGGAGCCTGCTTCAGATTCTGTGTCTCCCTCTCTCTCTGACCCTCCCTGTTCATGCTCTGTCTCTCTCTGTCTCAAAAATAAATAAACGTTAAAAAAATTAAAAAAAAGAATATTTTTTGAATTTCTACAGGAAGGAGTGATTGTCACTCTGCAGCAGGGGCGAATGTATTCAATAGATTCATGTACAGAATCCATCCACTGATAATGCTAACAAACTGTGGGAAATCAAATAGCTATGTCCTGGTTAGGGAGATTGTAGGGAAGGGATTATACTGCTTTCTGGCCCTGCTGGAAACAGCTGACCAGTATCTAGTAAATGCATATTGAGGAGTTGGGTCCTGCCTGTGCTCATGAATTCCTTAGACCCTGTTATTTTGTTCACCCTGCTTTCGGGAGGTGGGGGCGTCTTTTGTAGTATTGGGAATGCCTTGTTTTTTTGTTTTTTTTGTTTTGTTTTGTTTTTTTTTTTTTGTTTTTTTTTTTTGCATGCTTTCTATATGTTCTTACTGGCACTAGCCACTGATGTATTGTGCAATGTTTTCCCTATAATGTATGCCTAATAGATATAGGGGCTTGAGAGCAGCTCGGGGAGACTTCCTTTTAGCCTCCCTCTGACCTCTCTTGACTTGTGGAGTCTTGACTAATCCTTTCTGCCGCCCTTGGCTTTGCTGGACAAAGCTGAAAGCCGAACCCACAATTGGTGATCCCGATGTGATAAGCTGAACCCACAACAAACACTAATACAGTATTTGCTGCATGCCAGGCACTGTCCTAAGACAGTGTTAGTTTTAGTAACAACCCATTTTCTAAACTGAGGCAGTGAGAAGTAAAATATCTGACTCAAAGTCACATAGCTAATAATGAGCTGGGATTCAAACCTAGGCATTCTGGTTTCAGAGTTGTTGCTCCTAACATACTACACTAGGTTGCCTCACCAAAACAGGCTAAAGAGAGTTTTGCTGAATGTCTTATTGATCAGATTCACCTGCTGTCCCAAATATTAGTGTATTCTGGGCTTTCAGGAAATGTGGACTGTGTTTCTCAGTGTTCTCTCTGCCTTAAAGACTTACCTGTGATATTAAAAAGGAGAGTCCTATAATTTGGTGGTTACCTTCAGAGTGTAGGAGCTCAAGCAGTTTGAGAGTTGAAATATTGAGGCAGAGAATAAATAGCACCATCTTCCCTTCCCAAGTTCTGAAACAATTGAATTGTAAAGTGAACAGACTACAAAACATTGCCTTTATTCCTGATAAAATGTAGGTTGGGGGAGGTAGCTAAGTGCGAGAGCCAAATGGGCTTGCTAAATGAACTTGAGGGTTAGACAGATGTACCTACCCAGCTACAGCAGGCCCTGTACCACCACAGTAGCATCCTGCAAGGGCAAAACCTTCAACGTTAAACTTGAAACCTAGTCCAAAATGTGGTCTCAGATGGTAGGCTGGTTTGCAAAGAGGAAGGAAGGAGGAGTAAGGGCATGCCTATTTCATGTATTCTCCCTCATTTTTGCCATCCAGTTAAGATCTCCTTTGATAGGAAGCAGTAAGTGAAGAAGGAAGGGAGAGAGATCAGGAGTGTTCAGGCAATGCTCTTCTGGAAACTGAGTTGTGAAGAATTGTCTGCTCTAACACTGGACCAAGTCCCATGATGCAGAGTTTTGGGGAATTTCTGCCATGGTTGCTCCTTTCTGTTTCTAGACAAACATATGATCCTTGGGTGAGTGATTTTTGAGTGAATCTGACCTTGTGTTTCTGTTAGGGAGTCATTCTGAGGCCACCAGCCTCTGTAAAGGTCAGATCTCAAGGAAAGTAATAGTAGCCAGCAGTTGTGTAGCTTCACCTAGGGTCATGGAACAAACTAACCACAAACTCTGTTGTTCTTGTTTTTGTTTCTGCCTCACAGAGGTTTCATTCTATCACCTTGGAAGCAATTTGGCAGTTAAAACATTTGTGTTCCAATTTTAGCTCCACTACTTCTGGGCTGTGTGGCTTTGGACAATTTACTTTTTAAGCCCCAGTTTTCTCATCTGTAGAGTGGGTATAATAGCACATACCCCATAGGGTTTGATCGAGAATGCAGTGAAGTATAAAGTGCTTAAGGTCATGCCTGCCCTGTAGTAAGTTCTTAGTTAATGGTTTCTATGATTGCTCATGCTTTTTCCTGTTTCTTTATTTCCTGGAAGCCAGTTTAAAGCCTACACCTTATCAGATGTGAATTTGGGGAACCAAAATGGCTAACCCCATACCTTTCCTTCCTCTTCTAGTGTATATTGGCCTTTTTCTTCCCTGGACTCCTCTTATAGCCTGTACTAGACAATTTCATATGATTATTTAATCAATGGTATATATCATTCTGTGGTTGTTTTTACCTAGAATATAGCTGGGCTCCTTGAGGACAGAAAGGTCATCTCATATTTCTTTATAATAATATGAGATATACAGCATTGTGACTACAGTTGACAATACTGTTTTATATACTCAAAAGTTGCTCAAAAGTTAAATATTCCTACCACCACCAAAAAAAAAAAAAAAAAGGTAAATTATGTGAGGTGTTGGAGCTGTTAACCAACCTTATTGTGGTAATCATTTTGCAATATATAGGTGTATCAAATTGCCACATTGTTCACCTTAAAATGCTATATGTTAATTATAGCTCAATAAACCTAGAAAAAATAAAAGAAAAATAATATGAGTTATATAATGCCCATAGTATATATAGTGTCTGCCACGTAGTAAGTGTTCAAAGTATTTTTTCTTCCTTCCTTCTTCTTCTTCTTCTTCTTCTTCTTCTTCTTCTTCTCTTTTTGTCTCCTCTCTTTCTGCTCTGCCTCCTTCTTATCTACTGAAGCACCTAGTGCAGTACTGAAATCCCAAGAAATGCTAAATACATAGCTGTGATCTTAAATTCAGTATATTTTATGTGAGGCAAGGACTGACCAGAACCATTTATTCTCTCAAAACTGGTAGTTCCTGTTTGTGAAATGCCTGCTGTTTATTCCATCCAACATAATTCCTTTCTTCCCTTGTTGACTCTGGGGAGAGAATTAAACAGCAGCCAAAGTAGAGCCATGTTTTAGTCTAAATTGGACCCTAATAATGTATCTGGCATCCTACTTAGGTTTCCTGTATATATCCTTGTGTGACTGCTGGACTGTAAATTACCCAAAGGTAGGCACTGTGTTGTATTTAGTGCCATATCCCCAGTACCTGGCACAGTCCCCTATCCACAGTAATTGTTCAGTAAATCTTTATAATGACCAATTAAAGAAACTCTGCACTATCAGAAAGTCAGCTGGCTTCTTAGTATAAACTGACATGCTGATCGTAACATTCATATGGAATTGGGAGTAACCCCAAATAGCCAACACAATATTGAAAAAGAAGAATAAAATAGAGGATTCCCACTTCACTATTTCAAAATTTGCCAAATAGCTGCAGTAATCAAAATGACATGTTACTAGCTTAAGGATAGATGTATAGACCTATAGAGTAAAATTCAGAGTCCAGAGCTAAATCCATACACCTATGGTCAATTCATTTTCAACAGGGGTGTTAAAACCATCTAATTGAGAGAAAGTATATTATTTCTAGCATATGGGTCTGAGACAGCTAATATCCATATACAAAGGAAAAGTTGGACTCGTACCTCATTCAATATACAAAATTAACTCAATATGGATCAAAACATAAATGTTAAGTGCTAAAACTAAAAATTCTTAGGGGAAATCATAAGGGCAAATATTCATGACCTTGAACTTGGCTACAAATTATTTGATATGACACTGAAAATGAGTGACAAAAGAAAAAAATAGATAAGTTGGACTTCTTCAAAATTTTAAACTTTTGTGAATCAGAGGACACTATTAAGAAAAATGAAAACACATCCCACAGAATGGGAAAAGATGTTTATAAATCATATATCTGATAAAGGACTTTATCTAGAATATATAAAGAATATTTAAACCTGAATAATAAAAAGACAAGTAAGTCAAAATAGGCAAAAGGTCAGAAAGAGATTCTTCCAAAGAAAAGAGACAAATGTCCCATAAGTGCATGAAAAGATGCTCAACATTATTAGTCATAAAAGAAGTACTAATTAAAACCAAAATGAAATACCATTTCACACTTACTAGAATAGTTATAACCAAAAAGGCAGATAGTAACAACTGTTGGTGAGGATGTAAAGAAATTGGAACCCTCATGTGTTATTGGTGGGAATATAAATTGGTATAGCAACTTTAGAAAACATTCTTGAAATTCTTCAAATAATTAAACATAGAGTTAACTTTGACTCAGCAGTTCCACTTCCTTTCAAGAAAGCTGAAAACATAGGTCTATGTAAAACTTGTACACAAACATTAGTATCAGCATTATTTATAATAGTCACAGGGTGGAAACAATATGAATGTCCATCAGCTGATACATGGATAAACGAAATGTGGTATATTTATATGATGGAATATTATTTGGCTATAAAAATGACTGAAGTACATACTACAATATAGATGATCCTTGAAAACATTATGGTAAGTGAATAAAGCCAGACATGAGAGGCCACATATTTTATGATTCCATTTGTATTAAATCTCCAGAAATTCCAGATAATAAGGTATTATTATTATTCACCTCCTGTTGTTAAGGAATCAAAATACTGAAGGTTAAGTAACTTGCCCAAGGTTACATAGATAGTATGAGTTGGGACTGGGATTGGTTCAGACCAAGGTTTCTTTTTTTGGTTGATGGAAGTGTTCCAAAATGGATCATGGTGTTGGTTGTACAATTCCGCAAATACACTAAAAGCCATTGAATTACACACTTTATTAATTTAATTAATTTTTTAACATTTACTTATTTTTGAGCAAAAGCAGGGGAGGGGCAGAGAGAGAGGGAGACACAGAATCTGAAGCAGACTCCAGTCTCTGAGCTGTCAGCACAGAGCCTGACGCAGGACTTGACCTCATGAACTGTGAGATCATGACCTGAGCCGAAGTCAGACGCTTAACAGATCGGCCACCCACGTGCCCCTATATACTTTAAATGAGTGAATTGTATGTTTTGTGAATTATAGCTCAATAAGTCTGTTAGAAAACAAAATCTATGCTGAACTGTGCTTAATAAATGATGTTGTATTTATTCTTCCGGTGAAAAAATCAGAAGCTTTGGGGTAGGACCCCAGCTTCAGTAATTTTTAGGTTTTAAACATTTATTTATTTTTGGGAGACATGCAGAGCATGAGTGGGACAGAGACAGAGAGAGAGGAAGACACAGAATCTGAAGCAGGCTCCAGGGTCTGAGCTGTCAGCACAGAGCCCAATGTGGGGCTCGAACCCACGAATCACAAGATCATGACCTGAGCCAAAGTCAGAGGCTTAACTGACTGAGCCTCTGTCTGAGCCTGAGTCTGAGCCACCCAGACTCCCCTCTTCAGTAATTTTAATTCTAATATGCAGGCATGACTGAGAAACTCTTCACTAAGGGAATGAGTGACTGCATTTTATGTAAACTCTGATTAAGTGAATCAATGAATGGATGGATAGTGGAGGTCAGCTTTGCTTGTTTTGCCTGGCTATGAAGCACAGGCAGCCATAGTGGGTGGAGTATATCAGGTGTCCTACCTGCACCCAGACTACCAGGGCGGCACTGAAGAGACAGCAGGTACATCTGGGGATTAGAGCTCCTTTCGGAGAAAGAGTTCTGTCAACACAAAGCACAATATTATTGCATTTTTCTAAAGCTTTATGAATTTCCACATGCCATCTGCCTGTTATTTTTACAAGTTCTTGCCTGAAGTAGGTTTGCATTTATGCTGACTGAATTTGAAGGCAAAATTGCAATATTGTTCCTCAGAATTATTATTGTCTTCCTAGTGGTTGGGTTTTTTTATTATAAGTTTTATTTTTCTCCCAGGGAAGCCTCCATGAGTGAATTTAATGCATAAAAATGAGGGCACTTAGATCCCATCCTTAGCACAAGGTGGTTAGAAAGTTAATGAGCTAATGTATTACTAATCAGCCCAGCTTACAACATAATTTAATAGAGATAATGGAAATATTAGATAGAATCAAGTATGTTGCATTTTGAACCATTTCTATTTTTCGTTCATTTTCATTAAACAAGTTAAAAGTGTATGCTTGTTACCTTACTCTTTTGTTAACTAAGCTAAAAAGGTAAACCTGTTGGAACAGGTACATACAACTTTTCACCCAAGATCTCTAAGCAGACCTCACCTCTATTGATCAGTAACAATTCTTAGTTTGTAGCACACAATTAAAAAAATCCTAGAACAGTTAGGCCCTGCACAATCACATGTATAGCCATGAAACCTGGGAGTTTTTCTTATCCTGGGTTCAGTGTGACCCTTTTGGAAGGGACTGAAAGATATTTTCAGCACCCTGTACACCAGGCAGAAGCCTTACAGATATGACTACTCCCCTTCAAATGCCAGGCAGGATCCTCAGTGCTTTGTATGGCACCTGACATGATCTGAAATCCTCCTTTCTCCAGGTAACTCCTTGATTTTTTTTCTAGGTATTTTCACTAGCCGACATCCCATCCTCTACCTTGTTTTGGGCCCCTTTGCTCTGTTGGGCCTTAATTTGTAACACCCTTGATCTCAGGGTTCCTGTTCATTTGTGTGCCAGTACATTATCTTGTAATATTTATGGCACAATTTACATCCAGTCATTTTAAAATAAGGACTGCAAGGTGCAGTGGTGTAACTTATTTTACCAAAATTTTCACTTACACACACACACACACACACACACACACACACACACACACTTTCCTTTCTATTCTAACCTCTTAATACTGTAGAGAAGTATACTACGTTCATAAAGGCAACATGGAAAAACTATAGGTAATCAAAATCTTCAAAATCCTGCCCAAAGTGCTATATTCTTAATTAATATTACCTAGAAGATAGTGTCCAATATTATGGACAATGCAACCACCAAAATTAAAAATGAATAACATTTAAGGACAATGGTGGAGTATATAGTGACCATATTTCAGTTCAATAAATATTTTCTAATAGATTTATTCATCTCACACAAACCTCTGACTTAGCAATTCCACACAACCTTGAAATACAAAAACAAAAAAGAAACAAAAGCAACAGTCTTCCTCTCAATAGCATATTTTATTTGGAGATTCAGAGCAAAATGCAGATAAAATTATCCTAAAGGAAAACTGAGCAAAAGTTTGCTGAGCTAATCAGCAAAAAGGGCAGTGGCTCTTATACTTGAGCATGCATCAGAATCATGGAGATTTCCAAGCTCCACTTTCAGAGTTTCTGATTCAATAGGTCTAGGGTGGGGCCCAGTAACTTGCATTTTTAACAATATCCCAGGGGATGCTCCTGCTGGTCATAAGGTAACTAACCATCTTAGTTTGCCTGGGACTGAGGAGTTTTAAGGACTTGGGGCATTTAGTGCTTAAAACTGAGACAATCCCAGGCGAACCAGGGTGCTCAGTCATCCTGCTGGTCCAGGACCAGACTTTGAGAGCCAATAGTTTTGGAGGTTGTATGGTAACCAGCAAGAAACCCTACATGTTCAGACAATACCAGTATCCCATACTGTTTCAGTTCTAGATAGCCAAACTCAGTGATTGAACCAATTCATAGAACAAAGAGGTACTTGGAAATTCAGTGTTAAGTTGTCTCATGGGCTCTCCCGACTCCATTTCTAGACCTCTGCCCTCTCCAGCCCCTCCCCCTCCCAAGTCTTTGGACTTGAAGGGACCTCCACTTCAGCTCTTCCCTTTCATCAGGTGGAGTCTGCTTTGAAACAAGGAATATAGAACTGTGGGAGGCAACGTGTGGAAAGAACAGGATCCTGGGTCAGAGAGACTTACGTTTGACTATAATACTTCTTAGCCATGCAGCTTTTCTTAACTCACTCAACCTTCCTGACCTTCAGTTTCATGTAGAAAATGAGGAGCATAATGCTTTCCTTACAGGCATTGTTATGAGAGCCCTTGTGAGAATGAAAGTGAAGGTATGAATTGAGTCATATGTATGGTACCTGGCACATAGTAGGAACCAACTAAGTGGAAGCTATAATCATAAAAATCCTAAGGCCTGAGGCCCATTATTGGATAGCTGAAGATCATAGCAAAAATACTAAAATGGAAAGTTCACCCCTCCCCAAAGAGTTGCAGTCACTGATATGAGGTATTTTTACATTGTTGTGTGGCTTGAAGTGAAAGCACAGAAGATATGTCAAAAAATCAGTTATGTTACAAAGAGAAAATTCAAAGAGAAATAAGTCCTCTGCCTACCTTGAGAGTAAGCAGTGTTAATGAGTTCTGAATCATTTTAAACATTTTCAGTTAACAAGTCTTCTCCCTATACCCACGCAGCCACCATCAGCCATATTTTTAAATAGATGGTTCATTTCCTCATCCTCACAGGCATCTAACATGTTCAGGCTACCCCTCTAACTTTGAGTGGGGAAACATTCAGTTTTCTGTCTGCACATCATTCAGGCAGTCCTGTATGTCACTTATTTGATTTTCACACATTGTATTTTTTTCCAACTCTTTGCTCTTATAGACAATAGGGAAAAAAACCCAATAACTCAGTATTTATGCTGAGGAATGAATTTGTTCAACATAATGAGCTTGAGGACATGTTTTTACTTAATTTTCTTTACCAACAGAATAAAATTTTGCTTACAACATGATACTGTGCTATTCCTTTTTTTCTATGTGTTTGAATTCACACATTGAAACTGAGGAGGTTTGGACTGGAAGATGTGTTTCCACAGCTCAGAAACTTATTCTTATCAAAATATGTTGGATTCTGTGCATGGGAAATCTGAGCTGCTCTGCCTTTTTAAGGGATGGGTATCTGCCTCATTCACACATATGATGCATGCGTTGTCCCAAAATGATTAATCATAGCTATGATTTCTATGGTGCTTACTGTATACCAGGTACTGTTGTAACTTTTCTCTCCCCTCTCCTTCTCATATCAAATTTATTGCTTGGAACTCACTTCCAGAGCTTTCATAAGCATCTTTCTAGGGTCTCTCCTTCCAAAGGCAGATTTCAACACTAATGTACATATCTCTATGCCCAACAATGACTGCTTATGGGATGCGTGGGTGGATCTTTCATACTTAGATTGGACTGTCTATCTATATACATATAAGACAGGATGGTGCAGTGGGGAGCCAGGAGTAGGAAGAGAAAGGAAGTGGTGGGTGGACTTTCCCTGTGCTGACAAAATTTTATGAACTCTGAGGAGTCCAGGAATTCTGCAAACCTAGACTGCCATGCTGTTATAAAGGTATATTTATCAAGGTAGGCAGATAGAATGTATTTTATTTAACAGTTTGTTAAACTTATTTGGACATATGGTATATGGAACTCCATTTGTACACTTGTCTCAGTTCCCCACACATGATAGGGACAGACTTGTTTAAGGCTGTATAGGTATAGCCAGAAGGTTTGAAAAGAGGTGGGATGGAAGAAGAAGAGAAGGAGGACATATACCTGGCTGGGGCTAACTCATTACTTCTCCTCAAAGATATGTCTGGAAAGTTCCAGTGAAATAAGTGATTTAGTACATAGATTCTTGAACCAGGCTCTCTGAGTTTTAAATCCTGGATCTATAATTTGTTAGCTGTATAACCTTGAGTAAGTCCCCTAACCCCTGTGTTTTTCAGTTTTCTCATTTGTAAAATGAGGATGATATTAATCTATCCCATATGGTACTAAAGTACTTAAAACAACTCCTGGTGTATAGTATGTGCCACACAATTGTCAGCTTTTAAATTTGTTTCTATTTTAGGCTAGTTAGGTGTGATATGAAAATATCTTGGGGGAATTCTCATCAAGGTATCCCTATTCACCTTATACCTTTTCCAGTTTCTAGGACAGTATGAGCTAGGACCCTAGAAGATGATGAGAATGGAAACAGGTATTCCTTAAATGGGCTTCTCTATAGGGTGGGAGGAGGGATATTGGGCTAGGGGTTGTCTCTCAGTCATGTTTGGCCTCAGAGGGTAGAAGGAAGGCCTGGGTGATGATCCTCTGGGGCAAGTGTTTTTAGTAGGAGCCTCCCAGAGGGTAGCTGTGGCTACTTGGAAGGCTGAGTAGTCACCTGACTATGAAATGGACAGCAGTGGACTTGTATTCTTGTCATCTTTTTCTCATGATTAGGGTGTCTTGGAAGTAGCTTGACAGAAGCTGTGGTAGTAGCCTCATTCAAATAATATATATTCAAATAATATGCCACTTAGACCACAGAATAGTTTCCAAGGTCCAGAGCCCATAGACAGTAGTGATTTCAGCCAGAGCAAACTTCTGGGTGGGAATAGTTCCTCCTAGGCACTTTTGGGACCTGAGGTTGCAAAATCTTCAGACAGCTGTATCAGTAAGTGATGACTGGGAAGGACTTATGGACACTTGTAAGCACCCCTGAGGATTTCTAGAAATATTCTGTAAAATGTTGAACTTCCTGTATTCAAACATGCTCAGAGCTATTGTGATGTTGGTAATAGTGTTAACGTGACCTCATTTGTATTCTTTGGTTGTCAAGGAGCCACGTCTTTTTGAATCCAGAAGGATTTTAAGCAGTTGAAAGATTTTGTTAGATTTGAGACTTCAGACACCCTGGTATTAGTGTAGAAATGGGATAGGAGCTTTGCAGAAGTAGCAGTTAAGAAGAGGTTACAATAGCGTTCTGGTGCTAAATGAAGGACTAAAACTAAGTTGGTGAAGAAGAGATGGAATGGAAGGGAGAGACTTAAAAGAATACTTCAGAAACAGACTCAATATGACATCATATTTATTTAGATACAGAAGATGAAAAAGGAGACTCTCCGGGGAAGGGAGAGTTTTGTGAGAGGTCGGTCAAGTGATTCTCATGATGAAATCAAGTAAGAGAATAATTAAGAAATGTCTACTGAATGGGAAAATTAGGAGGTCATTGGGTCTTTGGTACTTTGTCTTCAATGATTCATCCACTCCTGATTCATACTCTTCCTTTATGTTTATGTTTACCTTGTATGCTCTTGGTCCTCATGGCAGTGCTACAATTTGAGTCTGCCTTCTTATTCTGACCTTTTCTGAAACCAACTCTCCCCAACTAGAATGTTTCAACCCTGGGTTCCATTCCCTTGGGACTTCCCTAGGTGAAACAAAAGTTTCTCACCTGATTTGTACTAATGGGATCATCTATATCTCTCCCAGGAATCTGAGCATTTTAAAAGGTGACTTTGGGGGTAGTCATTCAACCTAAATGAATTAATCTCTGGTGGTGGAAGTTTCTAGTTACATGGCAAAGGGGGAGGTGGCTTCTAGAGAGGATATTTAACTCACTTACAAAAGGAAAAACAAAAACTCTAAAATAATAATAGATTTGGCTGAAGTCATTCTAAGGAAGAGATGAGGTCACTACTGCTGCATCACTCTCCCTAGTCTCCTTGTCCCTGATAGAACCCCTGCTACCCAGCCTTCTGTTATCCATCAGAACCTAAGCACTAGCCCTTGGTGTGATTGATATGGTTTTTCTTTGTACTCCAGGCTTTGTGTGCTTCAGTGTATTGCTTTTGTCATCTTCTGTGTGATAAGCTTCCCATGATTAGCTTCCAGCTCCTTCTCAGGCCTGCTCCGTCTTGCTAACAGGAAAAAAATCTGATTTGAGGATGAATTCCAAAATGTGTTAATCACCTACAAAAACAAACGGGATAAAGATGCAGTAAGTGATGTTTGAAATGTGTTTACTTCTGTCTGAGGCCCTTGTTTTGGGTGACAGAAAGTGCATATAATATTAGGTCGGCTGTCAGATTGTGGGTAGTAACATTATCCTTGGAAGGATTCTATAATCAGAGTAAAGATAATTGGGATTTGGGAAAGTGACCAAGAAGTAAGGAAGGAAATATATGGCAGCAGACAATATAGTTTTATGTAGAGAGGAGGCATAGAGAATCTGGCTTTTAAAATCGAAAATTTGAGAGTTTAATCATAATAACAAAAGCGATTACTGTATGCTAAGCACTTTCTATACATTATGTCTCATTTTATCCTCACAACTTTGTAAGGCAGGTACTGATATTATCCTCATTTTACAGATAAAATAATGGAGTCTTAGGTAAATTAACTTGCCTAACGTCACATAGCTAGTAAGGTGTAGAGCTGGGAATGACACTCGGGCCAAACTTGTCTCCAGAAACCATGCTCTAACCATTTACTATAGACCAAGTACTGTCCTAAGTACTTTACATGCAATTTAGCATTTATCCTTCCAGAAGTGCTATGACATAAATGATATTATTATCCAAACTTTGTAGATGAGGAAACAGAGATACCTAGAAATTATAAAATTGGTCTTTTTAATAAATGGCAGAGCCAGTGCTCTTATCCATTACTGTGTAAACAAAAGCCATACTATGTGAGATAAACAGGAAAATTCTAAAGCAAAGCGATGGTATAAGCTATGAAGATGAGGAATGGATCATTGATAGGCCACGGTGTAAGTCATAACAGGGATGGGTGGCAGTAGATGGTTTGTTAAGGCCACTTGTAGGTTCTTGATGTAGCCTCTTTTAATCATTGAATGAGCTCTATTAGCCAACTTGATTTTAAGGTGGATCCTAATATTCCATAGTACCTTCTGAAGAAGTTAACTCATTTGTATGGCTCACTAATATCTGCTATCAGGTCTTATATAAAGTTCAATTTATGGTTTTATTCATAATCTTGAAGTAAAATGGCAGCCAATGAAATTTCAGCAGACATTAATCCTTCAAGTCCCTCTATGTTATGGGTCCAGCTACCTTTCTCATTTCATATATGACTATATTTCTCATTCTACTCTATCTGTACTTTGAGAACTACAAGTTCATGGCTGCTTATATACCCAATGCCGAGGAAAGTGGTTGCCACATATTAGACACTTAAATATTTGTTGGATTATTAAAAGTTCCTGTACAAATGGAAGAGATGGGATGTTAAGCGCAGGTGGAGGAATTTACCTTAGCTAGGAGGAATTCTAGTTCATTTAATATGACAGGAGGAAAGGATGATGATGATGATAATAATAATAATACCCCAAATAGAAAATAAATAGGGCTTACCATGCACCACATACTATTCCAAGAACTTTATACATACTAACTCATAAAATGTTACAGAGTATTAATTAGGTATTAATTTTGTCCATATATTATAAAAAAAACAAAAATCACAAAAAGCCTGTTATTTGATAAAATTCACACAGCGAGTGACTAATAGAGCTGGCTCTAAACTGTAAAAGGGTAATATACACAGGTGTTAAGTAGATATTTATGTTTATAATCAAGAAGAAAACAGCATTTATGTCTAATGGCTTTAGTTTTCCCTGTAATTTGCTGAGAGGGAGGAGGATGGAGTCAAGGAATGAAGGTTTGAGGAGAATGGAAAAAATTTGAAGTATCCTGTGGAGGGTGGGGAATGACATAATTACCAAATTACCATATAGTGACCAAAGACATATATTAGGATTACAGGTAGTATTTAGAAAGTGTGTGAGGCTGGTGGTCATGAACACACAGTAGTCCCAGTCTTCCATGTGTATGACTTTGTCTAGCAATTATTGATCACTCTGATACAGACATGGTGAATGTGAACAGTAGTGTTCATCCAGAGTTAAGGATTTGCCAGATATATGCAATGAAATGACAAGAGAAGAGTTAGGGTTTTGGCAAGAATTATTGAAAATATATGACTGACAGATCTACATTGGATAAAAAACAAGGTAAAGAAAAACTAGCTGATGGACTGGGAGAGCATAAAGATGTCAGTGAACTGGAAATGTTAATGAAGTCAAAGAATAGTTACAGTGGGAAGTACTTGAACATGCAAAGTAGAAAGAGAAGAGGTTATTGACAGAGAACAGAATGTTGGAGTTAGTGATATGGAAGGTGAAATAGATTCAAGGATGTTAGAGATGGATGGTTAAGCTGGAGTTGAAGGGTAGGTAAATAGAAATTCAGAATTCAAGGAAGTAAGAAGCCAGGGATTTGGAAGAGCCATCTAAATGGATATTGGTGTCACTAAGAATGATGACAAGGCCTGAGTTGAGGAGGATGATGCCAAGGTCTCATAAACAAAAAAATTGCTGACAGCTACAGAAAGAGGGAGAGAGGGAGGTTGGTATAGTCGTGATGTAAGCCAAAAGAGAGGTTTATAAGAGTAAAGAGCACTAGAAATAGCAATGGGAAGCAAAGATGACACTTGCTAAACTTCTGGCCCTGAGGTACTTGGGGTCTGGAAAATAATCAGCTATAACTTCAGAGTGCTGCAGGGAAAGCAGTGCCACATTCCATGATTTATTTCAGTTCTCATATACCTAAGGGTTCTCTCCTCCTTGTTCTTCTTTCCCCTGATTATTTTCATATATTGACTATGGTGTGTGTGTGTGTGTGTGTGTGTGTGTGCACGCGCGTGTGCACACACACACACACACACACACAATGAAAAGGACTAAGACAATCACTGATCATGTTTTAGAAAAATTCTACTTCAGGTGATAGGCTCTCACCCAGTTAAGAAAGTGGTTTTTTTTGTTTTTTTTGGTTTTTTTTTTAATTTTTTTTTCAACGTTTATTTATTTTTGGGACAGAGAGAGACAGAGCATGAACGGGGGAGGGGCAGAGAGAGAGGGAGACCCAGAATCGGAAACAGGCTCCAGGCTCTGAGCCATCAGCCCAGAGCCCGACGCGGGGCTCGAACTCACGGACTGCGAGATCGTGACCTGGCTGAAGTCGGACGCTTAACCGACTGCGCCACCCAGGCGCCCCAAGAAAGTGTTTTTTAAGATGATAACAGTTCTTTGGATCTGTAGTTAGAGCAGGGTTAGATGAAGAAAGTTTTCCAAAATAATCTTTAAATGGCCTGGAGGTTCTGCAGCTCTCCTCTACCAGCCTGGAGATGTCAGAAAGCTGTAGTGAGCATTCTGTGAGTGGCTAGGAGCAAAAGTGGGCCTGCTGTGTGTGTTTCTCACGAAGCAGTACCTTAAGGGGCCAGTCAACTGTTGCCTTCAATGCAATTGCTTCAAATAAGTTATTGAAGAGTTAAATGCCTAAGAGTATTTCCTGGCTTGATAGTCGGAAATGAAATCCTCTTATATTTGGAAAGACCATCACTATTCCTTTCCTGAGTGTGATGGACCAGAGGGAGGGAGGAAGTGAGGGAGAGACAGAAAGGGGAGAAGGGAGAAAGAACAAGAGAGAGTTAACTTACATGGTATTTAAGCAAGAGCCCTGCTCTATTTAGTCTCCTTTACATTGAACAAGCACCAAGTCTTGGATTGTGACTAGATCTCATCTCCTTCAATCAAGTCTTCCTTTGGGCTTTCCTGGTTTAATTAGTTCTGGATATTTGGTCAGTATAGTGACAATCTTACCTAGGAAGCCAAGGGAATAGTCACTGTGCTAAACCCAGGTCTAGCAGGGAGCCAGGGCACTGTTAGGTCTTTTATTTATTCTCAAGACCCTTATCTCTAAGGAGTTTTGGGTTGAATTCAGAACCTGGAAATTTTTACACAGTCATTTTGAAACAGATGGCATCATGAGAGCCTTGTCAAACTATAAAAGCACCATTTATTTTTAATTATCAATAATATTCACAGGACATCCTTGATGGACCCTTGAGCCAGGCTATCCCATACCTCATGCTGAAAGCCTTTATGTGTATAGTTTATTATTTAGCTGTGTGGAACAATGGTTAAACCATGTTAACCTAGACTGCTTGGATCTAAGTTCTGGCTCTATCATTTATTAACCATGTGACTCCAGGTAGGATATATGGGCTCTCTAGGCAACAATTCCCTCTTCTGGAAGATGTAATTATGATAATAGTCCCATGGATATGTAGTAGTTAGAATAGTACCTTAGTTAAGTGATTAGTCAATATCAGCTATTTTTATTATTATTTTATTCTGTACTTAAAGTCTTATGAGCATATATTCATTTAATCATCAATAAAGACAAAGATTTTATGAAAACCTACTAGAATTGGGCTAGCCTCTAGTCCTGTTTTAAAAATTTCTATAGAGACATGTACTCATACTAAATATATGTACATTTCATAAGAGTTCTGTGGAAACTGTTAAGTCTATAAATGAAAATAAAGGATCATGTTGTGGTTTTTCTGGTAACACTGTAAAATAGATTACTGATCAGATAAAACTTGTATAATTGTGAAGCCTATAAATATCAGAGGTGTCCATCTTCTGGATATTTTAATTGAAACTAAATTTTATTATCAAGCAGTTAAATTTATCATTAAAAGTAAATTGTATCTCTGAAGGCACTCTATAAGAATTTGAGAAGCAGACTTTTCAGAAAGCAAGTGAATTCCTACTCTGCTCAGAATGATCAATGGCCCTTTTTGAGATGAGCATGTCTGATAACCATGAGACATTTGGTTAAATGTGGAGCAATTGCAAGATGTGTCTAACCCCCAACCTCATCCCTGACCCCTCTCTCATCTTCACCTCATCTGTGATCCTATTTTGCACATTGAGTTGAGGACCAGAAAAAATAAGCAGCAAAAATATAAGGGTCAGTATTCAACCTCCTTTTCTTCTTCTCTACTCTTTTGCTCCTAGATGCCTATTCAAGGTTTTCATCACTTTTGCTTTCCCTGGCTCTCACTAGTAGTGCTCCCTCCATGTTTCCTAACCTAAAAGTCTGCCTTTGTTCTTTATTCTCCTCCCCAACCAAATAGTTCTGTCCTATATTCTGTCCTCTGGTTGATATGATATAGTAATACATACTTAGTTGGTAGCTGATAATTTTCAAATTTTATTTTTTATTTTCAAAATAATATTATCAAATTTTAGAAGTTTAGGGATGCAGGAAATAGAGGAAGTGATATGAGAACATAAAATGGGTGGCCTTAGGCTGATCTGAGGGCACATGGAAGGTCTGTCTGGGGGAAGGGACATTTTGAACAAATCTGAAGTAAGAGTAGGGGGAATTTGGATGAATAAGGATGAGGGTAAAGGGCATCCCAGGTAGAGAGACTATTCAAAGACTCAGAGATGGGAAGAAACTTGACACTTAAGAGAAACTCAAAGGCCAGTGTGAATGGAACATATGGATGAGGGTTGGGAAATAGAATGATATAGACCTTATATGTCATGATACGGATTTTGACTTCATCCTAAAAGTAGTGGAAAACCATGAACATGTTTGAGCAGTAGAGAAACATGATCCAATTTGTGTTTTGAATGAATAAATATACCTTTTGGGTTCAGCTAGAGCTGGTCCCAGTTTACCTGACTGTGATTCTGTTTTCTTTCCATTTGAATATGATTCTTCTCTAGAAAGGGAGAGATGATATAAGAATTAAGGGAAATTCAAGAGACAGCTATTTGATTTTAGAAATGGGTCTCTCTAAATATCTTGTATTTATCTGTTGGGATCATGCCCCTACCCTTTTTAAGCTACTATTCTTGGGGAAGGTGACACACTAAGTCTCCTGAATCAAATTGTAAAGGCTCTTAGATCAAGCCCTTATCCTATGGACTGGGTAACAGCTTCTGAATCACTAAAATTTCTCCCAAGTATTCCTAAGACTAAACAGGTCACCATTGGATTGCCACTGCATTCAGTGCTGAAGACACTCAAAATCAATACTATTGCTTTTGGCTTTGAGGCTGAATAGCACATCAAAATTGGCAATTAAATGGTTTACTGTTCTTTAGTGTGGTTACATTTCATGGAGACAGCCTAAATGGAATCAATTGTGGGCTAATTGAAGTGCTCCCTGCTTCTCTCTTAAGTTTCCCCTTGGGCTTTGGCTGCAATGAGTTGTGTAAGTTGCAGACAACTGTAAATTATGACTTGGCTTAAAGAAAAATGGATTGCTTTTCTAATATGTATTGAACACTTAAAACAGATGTTTAAATCTCTACAAGTTTTAGATAATTAAAATTATAAATCTGTGCTCTTTGCACAAGAACATGAGTAGGGATCAGAGGTATAAATAGTACCATGCTGAGGTTATTCATCTTATGGCTTCAGGTTTATTACTGTAATAAGGGCTGTCCCCAGGAAAATAGCAAAGTAGAGAAGTTTGTCTTTGCTGCCTCTTTCCCTCCTAGGATTCTAGATCCCCTGAGCTGCCCTATACCTGCCCAGTACTACCTATTGTAGGACCCATCCAATAACCAGTTCTTCTCTCTGACATCAAAGGTTTATCTGTACTATATTTCATTCTCTAAAGGCTTTGTTGGATGTGGGAGATAGGGTAATGGGACTGCAGTAACAGTTAGACTCTCAACTCTCAGTTGCTTGACACAAAGGTTGATTTTTCATGCACAAAAAGTTCAAAATCAGCACTCCTGATTGTTTGGAGGTCCCTCTCTAGCAACTCATGCTACTTTCATCTTGTGGCTTTATCATCTTCGTTATGTCTATCCCAAGGTTGACATGCTCATCTGGATCAAGCTGGCAGAAGAAAGAGTATGGAGAATCATATGTATGAAATTTTTATGAGCTAGGACTGGAAGTATAGCTTGTGTTCACAGTCTATGGCCATGCGTAACTTCAATACACTAGGTGTATGTTTAGGATGGAGAGAAAATGGGTTTGATGGATAGCTAGTCAGTCTCTTAGTGACTAAAACAAACGTGATAACTTTGCAGTAGGAGTTAGTGGCTTGCCCTCCTACTTTGGTATTTTCATTTCAATTGGAGCTTTTTGGAAAAAAAAGATAGTTAAAAAACTGGTTGATGTATTAAACTGGGAACCACTTATTTCATTGACTTTCAGTAACATGTCAAATGTCATCTATCCAAACTTCTCTAAATCCTTGATAATGGCAGAATGAATACGTTTTATGCCATACAGAGTGCTCTCTTTCTGTCTCTCTTGCTGTATCTCTTTCTCTCTCTCTGACACACACACACACACACACACACATAATGGTAATGATGATGATGATGTTGATTGAAAAAATAATGAGAAGCATTTCCTGGTCATTTCCCTCTTGAATTCAACTAGGATTTCTGCTCAGGACTGCTGTGATCACAATTCCAGTATTGGTTGCCACTGAAACAGTTGTCTGAGTGTTCGCCCATTAAGTTATTAATCTAATAAGGAATTGGTGGCTTAAGTTGTTTTAAAGCAAAACATGTTCTAACATTTTACATTCACTAAAAGATATGAAAACAGAACAGTATATCGATTTGAAAATGTGAAATGGCAATTTACTCACATTATATATATATATATATATATATATATATAATTTATACATATACACACACACACACACACATATATATATATATTTATATATATATTCAGTTTTCTTTGGCAAGGATGGGAAATTAACTAATATCTCTGCTCCTTTGTTTCTTGATCAATTTATTAGGATACTGAGAACTTTAATAAAAATAAAATAAATTTATAAGCTTTATTCAGGTCTTTATTTTTAAGCAGTTGATTTCCCTTAAATAGCCCTTTATTTCACTTTCCAGAAACAAGTTCTGACCTTTAAACTATCCTTGCTGGGGGCTAAGAACATCTCTTGTCCTGTACCAATGTCATAATATATAAATACAGTGATTACTTACCTAGTCACTGTAGGACTAAAAGAATTTCTTAAAGCAATTGGAGACACATTTTAGGACCAAATACTGTAATACTCCTATTTTTGACTTGGTGAAATTTTAAGAGCTTGACTCACTGGAGTTGTTAAAGATGATTTTGAAGCTGTTGCCCCATCTTGGATAATGTAGGTTTTACATATTCCCAATTAAGACCCTTTATGATATGTAAGCTCTATTCTCTTTTCTGGTTTCACTGTCTTTCCTCATATTAAAACACAAAGCTATGAAAAATTTCATTCTATAGTGCTATATCTGGTTTTGGTGCACATAGAGTTCTACTTTCTCTGAATCTCCAGGTTAAGCCTATTGTCATTATAGGGTTCAATATTTTTCCCCCTTCAGCTTGCCCCTCCACACAAACTCTACTTTCTACTCTGCCTTTTAACCAGTATCTGAAACTTAAGTTATTTTAGGCAGTAACACCTCTCCCAGTATCTTGCATGAGCAGGAACTTTGTAATATTGATTTCCTAATTATTATGCATAGATTATATATGCCTTCTGTCTTCAAGAAACTTATATTCATTGATAGACATTATGGCTAAACAGACCTATTGAAAATGACTCTTTGGAATTTTTCTATGTGAACTCCTTCCAGTGACACCAGTGTCTTTCAGCAGTTATAGATAGGGCAATCTTGATGTGAACTCTAGAGTCAGACAAGTCTCTATTCAAGTCCAGATCAACCAGTTCCCAGCTGCATGATTTGTGGAAAGTTATCTAAATTCTTTCAGCCTCAGTCTCCTCTTTTGTAAAGAATGATGATAATACCTATCTCATAGGTCATTTTGTGGACAAAATTAGATAATAAATGCAAAGTAGCACAGAATAAACACCTCATAAATATAACATGCTATTAATGCAGATGGTACTTATGAAATTCCTGATCATATTGATCCCTGACCAGGGGACTGAGAAATAGAAGATATTTTCCCATGTTAAAGAGATAAATATTTTCTGTTTTCCACTCTTAATTCAGATGAGTTGAGGAGACAGTGACATGATGCCTTATAGCAATCATAATTCTATAATTTTAGAATATGGAAGGAGTAGCAAGGTTCATCTCTGGAAACTATCCAGTGTTTCAGTGTCAAGGAAATTGATTGATTCCTCCTTTCCCCAGGCTGATGTAGGCCAGCACCTGGGCCTAAAGACTTGATTTGGGACTTAAAGGTTTTATTTCCAAAGTGACAAGAAATGGGAGTCATGTACTTACTGAGTGCCAAAAATTAAAATCAAAGAAGCCAATGCTTATTTTTTAGAGTAGAAGTAGAAACAGTAGATAAAAGAAAAGACTCAGAAACAGGGCAGAATTTGTTTGGAGTAGGGGAGAGGAGAGCATGAACAAGAATAGAGGGAAGGTGAGGAAGCAAAGTTGAACCCTGGATGGCAATGTATTTTCCTCTCAGGACTGCCTTCGCTGCATCCCAAAGCGTTTGGACTGTTGTATTTTCATTTTCGTTTGTTTCCATATATTTTTTAATTTCTT
>NW_024420231.1:837520-867771 GCF_014898765.1 Herpailurus yagouaroundi | reverse complement strand
ATCATTCCATTTTCATTCATGATTTTATCTATTTGGGTCATCTCCCTTTTCTTTTTGAGAAGCCTGGCTAGAGGTTTGTCAATTTTGTTTATTTTTTCAAAAAACCAACTCTTGGTTTCGTTGATCTGCTCTACAGTTTTTTTAGATTCTATATTGTTTATTTCTGCTCTGATCTTTATTATTTCTCTTCTTCTGCTGGGTTTAGGCTGCCTTTGCTGTTCTGCTTCTATTTCCTTTAGGTGTGCTGTTAGATTTTGTATTTGGGATTTTTCTTGTTTCTGGAGATAGGCCTGGATTGCAATGTATTTTCCTCTCAGGACTGCCTTTGCTGCGTCCCAAAGCGTTTGGATTGTTGTATTTTCATTTTCGTTTGTTTCCATATATTTTTTAATTTCTTCTCGAATTGCCTGGTTGACCCACTCATTCGGTAGTAGGGTGTTCTTTAACCTCCATGCTTTTGGAGGTTTTCCAGACTTTTTTCTGTGGTTGATTTCAAGCTTCATAGCATTGTGGTCTGAAAGTATGCATGGTATGATTTCAATTCTTGTAAACTTATGAAGGGCTGTTTTGTGACCCAGTCTATGATCTATCTTGGAGAATGTTCCATGTGCACTCGAGAAGAAAGTTTATTCTGTTGCTTTGGGATGCAGAGTTCTAAATAGATCTGTCAAGTCCATCTGATCCAATGTCTCATTCAGGGCCCTTGTTTCTTTATTGACCGTGTGTCTAGATGATCTATCCATTTCTGTAAGTGGGGTGTTAAAGTCCCCTGCAATTACCACATTCTTCTCAATAAGGTTGCTTATGTTTATGAGTAATTGTTTTATATATTTGGGCGCTCCGGTATTCGGCGCATAGACATTTATAATT
Source organism: Herpailurus yagouaroundi (assembly GCF_014898765.1). Taxonomy (NCBI): domain Eukaryota; kingdom Metazoa; phylum Chordata; class Mammalia; order Carnivora; family Felidae; genus Herpailurus; species Herpailurus yagouaroundi. The sequence continues at coordinate 866,901 of NW_024420231.1, read as the reverse complement.
GATAGCTCTTCCTGATGGATAGACCCTGTCACTATTATATAATGTCCTTCTTCATCTCTTGTGACAGCCTTTAATTGAAAGTCTAGTTTGTCTGATATAAGTATGGCTACTCCAGCTTTCTTTTGGCTTCCAGTAGCATGATAAATAGTTCTCCATCCCCTCACTCTCAATCTAAAGGTGTCCTCAGGTCTAAAATGAGTCTCTTGTAGACAGCAAATAGATAGGTCTTGTTTTTTTATCCATTCTGATACCCTATGTCTTTTGGTTGGTGCATTTAATCCATTTACATTCAGTGTTATTATAGAAAGATATGGGTTTAGAGTCATTGTGATGCCTGTATGTTTTATGCTTGTAGTCATGTCTCTGGTACTTTGTCTCACAGGGTCCCCCTTAGGATCTCTTGTAGGGCTGGTTTAGTGGTGACAAATTCCTTCAGTTTTTGTTTGTTTGGGAAGACCTTTATCTCTCTTTCTATTCTAAATGACAGACTTGCTGGATAAAGGATTCTCGGCTGCATATTTTTTTCTGTCTAGCACACTGAAAATTTCGTGCCGATTCTTTCTGGCCTGCCAAGTTTCAAAAGAGAGATCAGTCACGAGTCTTATAGGTCTCCCTTTATATGTGAGGGCACGTTTACCCCTCGCTGCTTTCAGAATTTTCTCTTTATCCTTGTATTTTGCCAGTTTCACTATGATATGTCGTGCCGAAGATCGATTCAAGTTATGTCTGAAGGGAATTCTCTGTGCCTCTTGGATTTCAATGCCTTTTTCCTTCCCCACTTCAGGGAAGTTCTCAGCTATTATTTCTTCAAGTACCCCTTCAGCACCTTTCCTTCTCTCTTCCTCCTCTGGGATACCAATTATGCGTAGATTATTTCTTTTTAGTGTATCACTTAGTTCTCTAATTTTCCCCTCATACTCCTGGATTTTCGTATCTCTCTTTTTCTCAGCTTCCTCTTTTTCCATCACTTTATCTTCTAGTTCACCTATTCTCTCCTCTGCCTCTTCAATCCGAGCCGTGGTGGTTTCCATTTTGTTATGCATTTCGTTTAAAGCGTTTTTCAGCTCCTCGTGACTGTTCCTTAGTCCCTTGATCTCTGTAGCAAGAGATTGTCTGCTGTCAGCTATACTGTTTTCAAGCCCAGTGATTAATTTTATGACTATTATTCTAAATTCACTTTCTGTTATATTATTTAAATCCTTTTTGATCAGCTCATTAGCCGTTGTTATTTCCTGGAGATTCTTCTGAGGGGAATTCTTCCGCTTGGTCATTTTGGATAGTCCCTGGTGTGGTGAGGACCTGCAGGGCACTTCCCCTGTGCTGTGGTGTATAACTGGAGTTGGTGGGCGGAGCCACAGTCAGACCTGATGTCTGCCCCCAGCCCACCGCTGGGGCCACAGTCAGACTGGTGCGTGCCTTCTCTTCCCCTCTCCTAGGGGCGGGATTCACTGTGGGGTGGGGTGGCCTGTCTGGGCTATTTGCACACTGCCAGGCTTGTGATGCTGGGGATCTGGCGTCTTAGCTGGGGTGGGTAGGCAAGGTGCACAGGGGCAGGAGGGGCAGGCTTAGCTTGCTTCTCCTTAGGTGATCCACTTCAGGAGGGGCCCTGTGGCAGCAGGAGGGAGTCAGATCCGCTGCCGGAGGTTTGGCTCCACAGAAGCGCAGAGTTGGGTGTTTGCGCGGAGCGAGCAAGTTCCCTGGCAGGAACTGGTTGTCTTTGGGATTTTGGCTGGGGGATGGGCGGGGGAGATGGCGCTGGCGAGCGCCTTTGTTCCCCACCAAACTGAGCTCTGTCGTCCGGGGGCTTAGCAGCTCTCCTTCCCTTTGTCCTCCAGCCTTCTCGCTTTCTGAGCAGAGCTGTTAACTTATGACCTCCCAGACGCTAAGTCGCGCTTGCTGTCGGAACACAGTCCATCAGGTCCCTCCGCTTTTTGCAAGCCAGACTCGGGGGCTCTGCTTGGCCGGCGAGCCGCCCCTCCGCCCCGGCTCCCTCCCGCCAGTCCGTGGAGCACACACCGCCTCGCCGCCCTTCCTACCCTCATCCGTGGGCCTCTCGTCTGCCCTTGGCTCCGGCGACTCCGTTCTGCTAATCGTCTGGTGGTTTTCTGGGTTATTTAGGCAGGTGTAGGTGGAATCTAAGTGATCAGCAAGACGCACGGTGAGCCCAGCATCCTCCTACGCCGCCATCTTCCCTCTCCTCTCAGAATATCATTTTTAATAGCCACATTTTCCCATGTTAGAGATAAGCAGAGAGGTCCTCAAAAGGTTCATCCGTTTTCTAGAGACTGAAGCCAGCTTAAGTACACAGGAACCCCAAAGATCTGTCTTTTGTCTATACCTCAAGATCTACTTTTGTCTCCTATTATACTCTTTGAGTGCTTTATTGACTCTTTGCCTTTGTCTTCACTCAGTCAATGAAATCTTGCATCTGGATTAGCACAAGAAATATACCTGCAGTTTATCCTCCATATTTTTTCCAGGATAAAAAACGTTCTTGCCTGTCAGGGGAATATAAGCAACATGTTCCAGTGTGAATACTTATTACTTTCCTCTCAGAAAAAGGTTACAGAAATTTCCCTTTTGGGAGAATGCCATGAAGATTTTTTTCCTCCTGCCTAGTAAATTCTTTACAGATGTACCTCCCTGGGAACTACAGTTGCAATTCCCTTTGGAAGTTCACCTGGCATAAATGCACCATGGAGGCAAATTCCCATTACAGTAAAATATTCCAAATATTTTTCTCCTGAAATGAATATAGAATGTTTTCCTACTATGGAGAGGTTCTTGAAACAGTGTGATGTATTGGTATTTTATTTGGAGAGTCATGATCTTTCAGTTAACCATGGGCTACCATGGGGTTATGGGACAAGATTAACATTCTTGTTGGACTCTAAAGCCTATAATAGGAAGCTTTGACGGGAGTTGTTCTGGGCAACAGGATTTGACCAGTGATATATCTAAAATGGAGTAGTATTACCTTGCCTATGAGTACCGATATTCTCAGATCTCAGGCAGACACAACATGAAAGCAAATGTACTAATGCCCAAGGAACATGGAGAGATTTCCTAGCTGATAGCCAGGTTGGCACCTGCCCACCATTGCTTATAAAAGCTATGCCCTGAACTGCTACCCTAGTGACTATCAGGTAAGAGGCCTTCCCCAATTCAGGAGCCAGTAGAGAGTTATTGCTAGGTCACCAGCATCACCTCTTTGTTGTGTTTTCCTATGTTGCACGTGGCTGACATCATTGTAATATGTCAGCCCTTTCATATAGATTTATTGATATGGATAGAACAACCAGTAAAGTGTTCACCAGCAAACAAAGACCCACAACTACAGCTACACCCTAGTGAGCTAAGCTGACCTAAACCACAGACCAGATATAATCTCTTTAATATAGACTCTGCCCTGACAGAATTGAATCATTGAAATATTAGGGCCTTAGATCCCTGCAATAATAATAATAATAGCTAGCATTTATTGAGTTATTACTATGTGCCAGGCATTGGTATAAACAAGCAAATTTGATAAACTTTTCATCCACAATAGTCAAATTCATAGAAGAAAAGAATAGAATGGTGGTTGCTAGTGGCTGGGGGTAGAGGGAAGTAGGAGTTGTTAATCAGCAAGTATAAAATTTCAGTTATTCAAAGTCAATGGGTTCTAGAGATCTAGTGTACAGCATTGTGCTTATAGATAAGAATACTGTATCATATACCTATAAAACCTATAAATAGGGTAGATCTCACATTAAGTGTTCTTATCATAATAAAATAAAATGTTAACAAGACATATGTATATAACCTTGTGTAGCCATCACCCCAATCAAGAAAATGAGCATATCTACCAGCCCCAAAAAGTTTCCTCCTGACTTTCTGTAGCACCCCCTCCCACCCCAGCCTTGACCCCAGGCAAACACTGATCTGCTTTCTGTCACTATAGATTAGTTTGCATTTTATATAGTTTTATATAAATGGAATCATATAGTATTTACTTTTTTATGGCCTATTTCCCTCAACATATATATTTTGAGATCCATACTCCTGCATTTTTATTACTGTGTACTATTCTACTATATTGGATATACCACAATTTGTGTATTCAAGTGTAAGTCTGTGTATACAAAGAGTTCATTTCTTTTGAGAGAATACCTAGAATGGAATTGGCTGGATCATGTGGTAGATGTATGTTTAACTTGTTAAGAAACTGCTGAAATTATGGTTTATCCATACAGTAGAACTACTCAGCAATAATAATAATAATAATAGTATTTATTGAGTTCTTACTATGTTCCAGGAATTGGTACAGTAGTTTCCCCTTATCCCCAGTTTCGCTTTCCACAGTTTCAGTTATCTGCAGTCACCTGCAGTCCAGAAGCAGATGATTCTCCTTTCCATGCATTGTCAGAGGTCAGCAATAGCCTAATGCTAATGTCACAATGCCTATGTCATTCACCTTACTTCATTTCATCATGTAGGCATTTTATCATTTCACATTATCATCAGAAGAAGAAATGTACCTCACAATAAGATATTTTGTGTGAGAGAGAGATAGACCATATTTACATAACTTCTATTATAGTTATAATTGTTCTATTTTATTATTAGTTATTGTAGTTAATAGTTAATTTCTTACTGTGCCTAATTTAGAAATTAAAGTTTATCATTGGTATGTATGTACAGAAAAAACATAATATATAGAGAGAGAGTTTAGTACTATCTCTGGCATCCACTGGGGGTCTTAGAATGTATCCCCTGCATGTAAGTGAGGGCTGCTTGTATAAGCAAGTAGGTATTACTCATGTAATTCTCACTACAATGCAGTGGAGTGATACTATGATTTCCCCCAGTTCATAAGGAGAAAACTGATTCACAGAGAGGTAAATTCACTTGCTCAAGGTCACATAGCTACTAAGTGAAAGCACCAGTGCTATGATTTATGATTTCCACATATCAGCAGTCTGGCTCCAGCATCAAAGCTCTTCACCACCACATGTACTGTCTTCTTGCTGCTATCAGAAAGGAAGGTAAAAACAGTTTTTTTATGCTAGGATTTTGTACTCATACTTCATTTTGCCCATATGGAAACGTGCCTGAATTTACAAGTTCTTCAACCAATTTAGAAGCATTAATAGTTAGGTTCCACCACTGACTTGCTATGAGACATTTGTAGTTCACTTGATTCCCCAAGACCCCACTTCCACATCTAAAATTGTGACTAATAATATTCACTACATCCACCTTAGTTGTGAAGATATGTGAAATAAAAGTTCTTTGAAAGTAGTTCATCATTTAAAAGCAGTTTTTGTTGAATTTCTCTGTCTGAAGCTTGGTGAATCTCAAATATTAGGCAGCAGTGGAGGTAAAACACAGCAGAGGCTCCAAGTTAAAAGAAAGTGAAGATTAATACAAGTTCAGGCTAGGGAAAGGTGGAAGGGAAGCCGACCTCCAATATACACCAAGAGGACCCAACAAATTAGAAAGCCAACCGGCAGATCAGGGTTAAAGGAATAAAGAGGGAAGAGCAAGTTTGAGAGTAAGCTGTCTCTTTTCTTGTTGATTTGAATGCTTTACCTTTTCCTGACAGAATAGCATTATTTGAAGGGAGAAGAACTAGAGGTAGAAATCAGGATGTATTGTGCATGAGCCTGTGAAAGTGTGCAATACTCACCATACAGAACCATTCTAAGACCAAACACTCTTTCATGCCAGAATTTTCCTACTGAGAAAATAGAATTGCATTTAGCCCCTGTGGGAAAGGAATGGAGTCATCCAGGACCTCAAAGGAGCATAATGGAATTAGAGAAATGAACTACATTGAAAGTATTTTGTCTGACAGAAAATCACATTATGTCCAGGCAGTGTTCTTAAAAGATAAGAGGCTCAATAATATTCATTAAGGTAAAAAAAATTCTCTTTGACTCACTAGGGCATTTGGTATCCTCTATGTTCATTATAGTTTTATTATAACAAAACAACAATGATAATAATATTTGTTATTCATTTCCTGCTTATAATATGACAGGATATGCTAGATGCTTTATACATATAGTTTCTCACTCTCACGACAATGTTATGAGATAAGAACTATTATTATCCCCATTTTCTAGATGAGAAAACTGACCTTCAGAGATTAGTGACTTTCCCCTTGTCATGTAGCTTCACAAACCTTAGATGCTTTCCATCTTCTTTTTTTAGAAGTTTATTTATTTTGAGGGAGAGAGAGAGAGAGAGAGAGAGAAAGAGAATGGGGGAAGGGCAGAGAGAGAGAAGAGAGAAAGAATCCCAAACAGGCTTAGCCCTGTCAGCACGGAGCCCAGTGTAGTGCTCAATCTCACCAATCATGAGATCATGACCTGAGCTGAAATCAAGAGTCTGATGCTTAACAGACTGAGCAACCTAGGCTCCAGGAGGCATTCCAACTTCTTAGAGGCTTTCTATCCTCATAGTCATTACTACTATCTGAATTCATTTTTTGTTTGCGTGTTTGTTTTCCTGTTTATTATCTTTCTCTTACACCAGGATGGAAATGACATGAAGGTAGACATTTTGTTAAATTCAACAATGTACGCCTTGCATTAGAATAGTCCAAAGCATTAAAAAATATATATTTTAGAATGGTCCGAGGCATATAGTAGATGCTCCTTGTTCATAGCTGAATGAGTGACAAAGTGACAGAAGTGGAACTAAATCCCATGTGTAAGCATTTCCAAAGCCTACGATCTTTCGATTATTCCGTATTGCTGCTTTCTTTCCATACTTATTTTTTCTATTTAACTAGAATAAAATTTGAAAAGAGTAGCTTTTTGTTCTTTATCTGTGCTCACTCTGTCCTCAGCAGTGTCAGCAAAAGCAAATAATCAGCTGAGGCTTTTATTTTTCACTTAATTTAACCCCCAAACGAAACAACAACAACAACAAAACTTTGTTTTTAGAGGAAAAATTCCTCTGAGAAAAGAGAAAGAAACAGGGATATGATAAATAAAAAAGGTAAAGAATTGACTATAATCTGCAGCATGGGAGAGTCAAACTCTAGGGGATTTTATCTGTTGTTATTTGTGGGGGGTGGGGAAGGAATTTAATTTTAATTCTTATCAGCAGGTGGCAGCACTTTTCTTAGGCTGAAAAGACAAAGGGAATTTAGCAAACCTGGTCCACATGCTGACAGATAAAGAGATTTTTAAAAGCCAAAGTTTATAAGTTCACCTTTCCTGGAGAATGGCTAACTTCTAATTGAAATAGAGATTGAAAAGCACGATCTGTTGAACATAATGTCAGTGCAGAAGATTTTTTAACAATTGCATCCTTAAACTATGCTAATCATTTTCAGTCTCATAGGAATTACACAATTCTATCTTAATCATATGCCTCAGAAATGTAATATATTGATCATTCTTGGTTTGCTTATGTAATCTCTATTCTCTGTCCCACCTTTTACAAAATTGCTTAGCTGGTTTACATCATGGGTGTGACTAAACCTGAGCCTTCTTCCTCCTTGGTAGGGTTATTCTCTTTCTGTAGAGGATGTTCAGAAGGTGCAGGGCAAGATATATTTAGGTTAAAGCAGACTGGGACTGAGGTTGAATACTATTAGAGCTATATGCTTTGTAATTTTTCTGTAATACAGCCTTCGTATGACTGGCTACACAAGAGATGGTCAGTGGTTGTTCATTTACTTGTCTGTGTCTTCACTGGTTTAAAAGCACTTTGAGAAAATGGATCATGTTTTTATTTCTTTTTCTATCCCCAGTACCCAGCACAGGACTTGGGGTATTAAATTAAACCTAGGGGGTGCCTGGGTGGCTCATTAGGTTAGGTGTCTGACTCTTGATCTCGGCTTAGGTCATGATCTCACAGCTCCTGAGATTGAACCCTACATCAGGCTCTGAAGCTGACAGCTCAGAGCCTGCTTGGGATTCTCTCTCCCCCCTCTCTCTCTACCCCTCCCCTGTCATCTTTCTCTCTCTCTCAAAATAAATAAACTTTAAAAAATAAAGTTTGTTCTTTGGATATCTGGTTGTATTGTTCTGAAGCTTGCACAGTAGCAGTAACCCTGTTGGACTTTATACATTCTGGTCACATGACTCTGATTCAGTGCTATTTTCAGGAGATAGCTGAAGAAAATGCCTGAATGTACAATCCTGTGTATAAATTTGTACAAATGTGAAGCTTTATTTGGTCAATTTTGTTCTTATTTGTTGATCTTTGAGAGCCTTGAGGGACAAATTGATATACTCACATTCTCATTATCAACATCAACTGAGATTAACTTTATGCTAGACTCTGGTGTTGCAGTACACAGAGACAGTTCCTATCTTTCGGGAGCTGAGATGCAAAACAAGGCCATGCAGTCATGAGGAATAGTACATTTTATCACATATTTCAAGTGCTCAGTTGAACAAGAATGAATAGGAAAAGCTCAGGTAAAACTAAAAATTGTAGCCAAGATGTTCTGCTACAGAGTATAAGCAATCTAGTTATTTGAAACAACCTAGATAACAAGAAATTTTCACTTTTATTGGAAAACTTGTTGTTGTAGATACATAGCCATGCTATGCTTGGTGCTGAATGTTCACCTCTCTTAAATATCTTCAATGTATAAATTAGCCCCAAAGAGACTAAAAACCTAATGGTTTATTTTTAAAAGGATTCTTTGCTGATTCAGTTATTTTTCCATGTGCTAATAATAGGTGAAAGAACATACCATAAATAGTTTCATAAAGTGATTGTGATTTCAGTTTTTGTAGTTAATTTTAACCTAAGCTGGCTGAAAAGAAGTGAAAAGCTCCAAGGTAAAACCCATGGTTTGATGAAAAACAATTGTTTGATTATTTGTATAAACTACTTACAGAAGAGTCATGGTTCTGAAAGCAATGGAACTATATTTTCAAGATACCAGTCATTCCCATTTTGTTTTCTTTAAAGCAATTTCCATATGAAGTACATAAATTTGCAAATAGAAGATAGAAAGTAAGGGTAATGCCATTTAGTGATTAAAAATATAAAGTCGATTAAAGGGCATCAAAATGATGATAAAACTAAGCAAGCTTTATGAACTATTAAGTGAATCATCTTCTTTGAAGGGAGAAAAAACCCTAATGATTTTCACTGATATTTTCAAATAGCATTTGGGAGTGATTAGTACTTACTGCATTTGATATTGTAAGGAATTTACTTTATGCCCCTTTCCAAAAACACTTTCTCACCATTCTTATCCCAGGATCTTATCCAAGATGCATTGATTTCTCTATCAGTGATTTCTTCTGAATAGCTAACTCACTCTTCAATCCTACAAGATTAACTACATCTGCAACTGCTATGGCCAATTGCTGAAGTTTATGGTCCATTTCATAAAGTCTTGTAAATCAGCCCTTACTTGCTTTTAATTATGTCTCCCTGTAGAATGCATGTGCCAGATTGCTTCAAATTTATATGTGAGGCCAAGAACCAGACAACCTTATCATGGTATAATTGTTTTAAATCCTATTAAGTTCATTCTGTATTAAAATGACTAAGGTTAGGAACAGCAAGTCTGACAATCAACCCTTTCATTCAAGGTCTGGCACAAAACTGATTATTTCTAAGAGTAATTCTCTGACCAACTATTCTCCAAACATATCCACAACCCTCTCCACACCTGTAGTCTCCCCCACAATATCCCTCAATATTATTCTTTTATTGTACTTCTTGGCATTTAAGCAGACTTTTAACTTTAACAATATGTTTTATACACTTACATTCTGCATTATAGCACAGTAGATAATAACTTGAGCTCTGGAGTCAGACTGTCGGGGTTTGGTGCCGGTTCTGCCATGTAATTGTAGTGTGATTTGGAGCAATTTTCTTAACCTATTCATGTCCCAGTTTCCTAATCTGAAAAATGGAGATGATAATAATAGCACTTCCCTTATAGGATTGTGAGAATGAAAAACGTTAAAATGTATACAGCGTTTAGCACATCCTTGGCCAATAGTATTATGTAGCAAGTAGTAGTATTATATATATTAGCTATTTTGTCATTCTGTTTTTTGATGTTTCCCATTTCTGAATTATTTTTTAAGGCTTTCTGAGGACAAGAAGTATGTTTTCAATATTCACATACCCCTGATGATAGTTAAACTTATGCATCAACTTGGCTGGATTGAGGGGTTATCCAGATAGCTGGTTAAACATTATTTCTGCATGTATCTGTGAAAGTGTTTCTGGATGAGATTAACATTTGACTTGGTGGACTCATTAAAATAGATGGTCCTCCCCAGTGTGGGTGGGCAACATTCATTTAGGGCCTAAATAGAATAAAAAGGTGGAGGAAGGAGGAATTCACCCTGTTTTTCTGCCTCATTGCTTGATCTAGAACATCTCACCTTCTGCTCTTGAACTAGGATTTCAATCTTTGGATCCCCAACCTTCAGACTTGGACTGAATTACACCACTGGCTTCCCTGGGTCTCCAGCTTGCAGAAGACAGACCATGAGACTCCCCAGCCTATAACTGTGTGAGCCAGTTCTTCATAATAAAATTCCTTTTATATTAAACTGGTTCTGTTTCTCTGGAGAACACTGACTAATGCAGTCCCTCTGTGCCCATAGTGTGATGCATACAGGAGGTCTTATAGTATTTCCTGAAATAATGGACAAATGAATATATCATTGTAATGATTCCAGATGTATGTATATTATGACTCCAATATAGCTGATATGTTCAGAAAAGATATTTATAATCAAGAAAAAAATTTAAGCAAGTGTCTGTATAAAAGGAGGCAGTGGATGGTTAGGAGTTTGCCAGACTGAACCTGGGTTCAGATCTGGGCATGAAGAAGGTTTTGAGAAGTCTTCCTGGAAAAAGGCTAATCTCAGAATTCAGAAAAGCCTAAAATTTGTGTCCTGAGAAGCAGTGATGGCAGCTTGAGGAAAAATACTTTGAGGGAGGTAGATAAACAGGTTGTCCTCTGATGCAAGGGAAGGATTAGCCTTAATCTATGTTGCCCTGGTGTACAGAGCTAAGGCCAATAGATGAAAATTACAGGATGGTATATTTGAACTCAATGTAAAGAAATACTTCCTAGTCACCTGGGCTTCCCGACAATGGAATGAGTAGCCTTGCAAAGTTGTTTGCCTAGATTCACAGGTGGCCACTTTTCCTTTACACAGGACAGATGCAAAGATGGTCACTTCTGTGGTGGGAGCTTTGAGTTGCATTCATGTCAAGACACAGGCAGGATCAGCTACAGAGCCACACCTAAAAGTTAGAATTTCTAATCCTCCTTTCACTTCATGTTAATAGAAGATAGAGGGAGGGCAAAGGTTGTCAGTGCCATAATTCTTGTCAAGATAACATGCTGTGAAAACTCATAGAAAAGAGAGTAGGGTATATTTTCTGAGCCTGGATCATTCAATATTTTGTGAATCTGAAAAAATCATTTAAGATAGTAATAACCAAATTTTGATTTCAAAAATTAATACCACCCCCCACCACAAACACACCAAATTGATAGACTGACGTAGAGCTACCAACATTTTATCGTGTGAAGTAAGGACATTAAAACAACAACAAAAAAACACCTCACCTACCATCTGCTTATATTATCATTTTATAATTGGCTTACAATAAAAATACTGAATGATTTTAGCATTATGAAAAACATACATTGTCGCTGTTTTTCTCATTTCACCATGGTCAAGTTATATCATCATGGACTGGCATGACTTCACAAACAAGCACTTGGGAATCACTATTTTGGCTTTAGTGGTATTCTCTACTTGTTTAAATCAGGAGTTCTATACACCTCCCTTCCAGACTTCTAAACCTCTTATGGGACTAAGATTGCTATTTTAAGTATTAATTCCTAAAAGTAACATTTTATCCCATAGATCCCACAGAATTCAAAGTGTAAGAAATATCCCCAAGGGTAGATTAAGTCTCAACATAATTTAGTCGTTGCTGGGGTTTGACATCATCTGTAGGGATCCCATGACCATTTATCATTTAGTCAGTAAGTCTGTGCTGGGGTGTCTTCCAACTACTCTAAAGACTCAGAGAATAATATGGTGTAATATTCCTATTTCTAATGTCAAAATGCTAGGAATAATAGATGCCATTAGAAAAATAACTTAATCCATGAATAATTGCGACTTTAGGTCTCCTAAAAACCCTTTGAACTTGCTTGCTATAATAAGTAAGGTAAAATTCCATTTTTCTATAATGGAAAATGTATTAAGGAAGCTCCTGGGGAAAAATGTTCTAAATATCTACTCTGACAAGAGAAGGACTCTTATCATTTTTTAACCTTTAATTTCATTTCAGAAACATTGACATACAATTGCTACTAAGCTGGAATTTGTTTATATGTGAAGTCGCTTTTTTGAAGCATATTATCTGCTAATGGAATCATAGAGCATTTTCTGGAGAGAAAAAAAGACTAATCATATGGCTGCACAGTATTGGCAGTAGATTACCATTTGGATTAATGATTTCTATACTGTATTATTTTGCTTTTAAGTGCCCAGGTTCTTATTTTAAAATCATATTATTCAGAAGCTCTTATGATATTTTCAACATCTCAGTTTTGAATATAAGGAATGTATTTTTTTTTTTTTTGCCCTTGTGAAAATCCCATGTCCAGTGGGACTCCAAATGGGTATTTTCCCAGAGGGTAACCCTCAGGTTTTGAATTGCTAAGATCCAGCAAATATGTCTATAACATTACAAAGCTGGACAAACCCTGCTGAGATCATTGCTTGGGGGTATTGAGAACATCCTCAGCCAAACCAGACCAACTCTGACTACTGAATAAGTTCCATTATGGCCTATAGCTTGGGGTGCCTGGGTGGCTCAGTCGGTTAGGCATCCAATTTCAGCTCAGGTCATGATCTCATGGTCCATGAGTTCAAGCCCAGCATCAGATTCTGTGCTGACAGCCTGGAGCCTGGAGCCTGCTTCAGATTCTGTGTCTCCGTCTCTCACTGCCCCTCCCCCACTTGCGTTCTGTCTCCCTCTCTCTCTCAAAAGTAAATACCCATTAAAAATTTTTTTTATGGCCTATAGCTTGAGAATGCTCCAGGAAGAGGCTCCTTCATATATCACTTCTCTCCTTTCTATCACTACTGCTACCATCACCTTATTCTAGGCTCTCACTTGGACTGTTGCAAGGGACACTAAACTGATCTCTTAAACTTCCATTCTTGTCCACACACAATCCCCACAGAACTTATAGTGATCTTAACACTTAGATCCTATCACTGTCTTGCATAAAATTCTTCATAAATGGCTTCCCATGGCACACAGAATAAAATGCAAACTCCTAATATTTGCCTGCAAGACCTTGCATGATCTGGCCCCTGCCTACTTCTATATTAATGCATTCTTTCAATTATTCAACAAATAGTTGTAAGTCTCTACCATGTTCAAGGTGAGTAAAACAGATGAAAATCCCTGCCCTGACATCTTCGTTTAGAAGGGCAGATAATAAACAAGACAAAAAGGTAAAATATATAGTAGGTTAGATAAAGTGAGTGCTATAGGGGAAAATAAAGCAGGAAAGAGGAATAGGGAGAGTAGTAAGGGGCAGGTCATTTTATTCAATCAAGGTCTTGGCAGGAAAGAGATGGAACTCTCAGACTGGATACTTTGAGGAGTGTTTCCTAAAGGAACTATTTATGAAGGTGTGGGCAAAATAGAGGTAAATCAAAGGACAGTGTACTGTAGGCTTCAGTTGTTACCCGTCAAACTTGAAGGGTCAAAAGAATGGAGAAATCATCAGAATAAGGAGCGACTGATGATTATTTGGAGAAGTCTTCTGACAAACACTGTGATTTCAGATCAAGGGAATCAGCCACCCCTAGATGATTCTGCAAGGAGGGAATTGGGTTAATAAACATCCAGACTCTCCTTCTCTCTCAGATCTTCTGGTCTTTCACTGGCCAAACATAATAGAAAGCCAGAATAGCAAGGAAGCCCAGCTTCAGGATGTCAGTCCTAAAGAGAGGAACAGAGAACAGGATGAAGAAATGCAGAGAGTCTGGAGGACCAATAGAACATATACAGTACAAGGTTGCAATTTTAAATTGGGTGGTCGGGGAGACCTCAATAAAAATGGGGAAAATGTATGTACACAACAGTACACATATCTTGAAAACATATTTTTTTTTAATTCATAGTATCACATTAAAATTATTGGCTGTGGAGATAGGGGATGGAAATGCAGGTTAAAGGAAATAAGTCGATAAGTAAACAAATAAATAAAACTAGTGACCACTTATGGTAATGTACCAGGAACCAAAGAATATGGTTAATTCAACGATCTACCTCAGAGTAAAACACCACACACACACACACACACACACACACACACACACACCAAAAGTTTCCCAGGACTGTATATCATCCTTGGAAATTCTAATGCCACCTTCCTGCCTCAGATTGATTTTTGGTTGCCCAACACTACTTTAGAAGAATGTGGCTTCTTTACTCCACCACTAGTAGCCACTTCAGAAATCTATAAACTTGTCAGGCTAATGATAGCTTAACTAAAATCTTGCCCAGAAGAATCCAAAGTAATAGGATATGGCATTTGCCCTTCACACTGCAAGATTTTCTGTCTCCTTGAATTTTCCTCCAGTGCATCTATTTATATTCAAGCCAAGATCTCTCTGTCAGAAGTTGGTACTTGTCTCAGTCACAAATTCTCAGTTATGTGCTCAGCTAGAGTTGGCTATACAGTAATTGGTTTCTGCTTTCACAAGTCCATTAAATCTTTTGCAAAGGGCTAAGTAAAATGTCTCAGTTTTTCAGGTTCTTTTCATTTCTCTTTTCTTATCTTTATCCTTATTCTCTTCCTATAGTCTTCCTGGGGTCAGTCTATTGGCCTGAAGTTTCATTTTTCCACCTTGCTCAGACCCTAATAAGTATAACCTCCTGCTGCTAATTTACCCACTAAACTTTTGACTTTTTGGACACTCTGTGCCTTCTATTGCCTTTGAGCCCAACTCTATCTTGCTTGGATGGTTCTGACTTGAAGCTTTGCTATAACCTTTTGTTTCTGGTTCCCTACCCTTACTCCAATTCTGGAATGCTCACACCAGCCCTTGCCTTGGGCACTGGGTCCCAGGTCCTTCCCCAGGACTACCTCATTCTTGTGCCAGTTCCCTTTCTTCTGTCTCAGCCTTACCTCGGCTCTTCTGATCCTGGATCCTACATTTGCACTCATGACTCACTGCCATATATATTCTGCAGGGCTGACAATCTCATAAACTTCTCCCCACTTGCCCTGCCCAGCCACCACCAAAACAACCAAGGACAGTAGTTTACATTTTGAAGCAGTGTCAGCACCATTTCATGAGCTGTTGGGAGGAGTACACGGGATGAGACCTTTTAGCCTAATGGACAATATTTCCACTTACCAAATGGAAAATAATAACAATAATTACCAATAAAGAATTTTTTATGAGTGCTTAGTGCCACAGAGGGCAAAAGCCCTTGCTATCACATGGAAATCAGAGAGCAGAGGATTTGGCTGTGAAAGAAGGTTTCAAAGGGTCATGTTATGCTTATAGTTCCCATTCTGAGCTTGGTCAAGGAGAGAGAGAGCTGCATTGATTTTCATAATGGAAAATAGATTTTTTTTCCTATTGTGGGGGCAGTAGTGGGGACAGGGCAATGATTAAAAGGAAAAAAAACAATTATGAATCTCAGGAGTTAATGGAATATGTCAGTTGAAGTCCTCTAGATAGCATGTTTTTCTTCTTGATATGGAAGATTTATTTACACAGTTCCAGAATTCACATTAGTATTAGTGAGGATTTCACATGTAAATTTCCAGAAAATCCAAAGAAGTGCTAATTCTTTACACCTGGACGGTGCTTTAAGCAATCCTTTTTCCCTCAAGAAATCCTTTTTCCCTCTTAGCTTTTCATAATACAATGGGTAAAAAAAAAGCACAAATTTGGAAATTGCCCTTCCAAATGACATAAGTTACAATAAAGACAAGGTGTTTCTGAGAAGTTCCTTGCTTCTAAGACATAAGAGGCACTAACACCAGCCTTTTTATTAGCTGCTGTTCATAGAAAAGGTATTATGTAAATCTAAGGCACAGTCTTATAATTTCCCATTATTATCACTATATATTGTTGAATTTGTTAAGTTAGGTTGATTATTGTTCTGATGTTTCCATAGGAAATGATAGCAGTTATCTGTCTCTATGGATAAAAGAGAAAGGTATCAGCTATTTTCTTATTTCCTAGACTACATGGAGAAATAAATATTTATTTCAACATTCTAAAAAAGTCCACCCAAAATGCTTTCTTACTACATTGGGAATGAGGAGTAGGGAAAAATATGAACCAAAGGTTAAAATTGAAAGGAGGCAGATTTCAGGTCAATACAATGAAAAGTTTTTCAAGTATTAAATCTGCTTCTAAATAGAGAAGGCCCTCCACTCCTGAAACCAATACTACACTATATGTTAATTAACATGAATTGAAATTTAAAAAGTGAAAAAATTAATAGACTCCATTGGCAGGGAGTGAGTTTTATGTCAGTGGAAGTATTCAAATATGTTAGGGAAATTGTGCAAGATATCTCTGTATCAGCTAATTTGAATAATTTCTAAGGTCCCACTCAAGTCTGAGGGGTTTTTAAACAAAATTTCAAAGTATTTGGAGGAAAGGAATCAAATTTTTAGTTTTAATAGATGATTATACTCAAGAGCGTCAGAACCATTACACATTTACCCCTTTCTAAAAACACTTTTCTTATTTTGAAGTAATTACAGATTCATATAAATTGCAAAAATAGTACAGAGAAATCGCATTCATCCTTTACCCAGTTTCCCCCAATGGTTACATCCTACATAACAGTAGTACAATATAATAACCAGGATACTGACACGGTACTTTTATTAAAAAAATGTACTTCCCTGGGGCGCCTGTGTGGCTCAGTTGGCTGAGCGTCTGACCTCAGCTCAGGTCCATGAGTTCAAGCCTTGCTTTGGGCTCACTGCTGTCAGCGTGGAGCCTGCTTCTGATCCTCTGTCCCCGCTTCTCTGCACCTCTCCCTCTTGTGCTCTCTCAAAAATAAACAAAACATTAAAAAAATTGTACTTCCCTTAAATAGTCTGAGGTCACCAGAGAATTTTTTTTTCATTTTTTTTAAATGTACACATGATTACATCATATTTTCATGAATGGGAACTGTGTTAGGTAGGAGACTGTGTATGCATAAGGGAGTGTAGAAGAAATATACCTGCAATCTAAGATCCTCTACATTTTCCCACTGTTCTCTTTTTATTTCAGCTTCATAAATACTAGGTATAATGAAGTTCAATGACTTGATAATTATCAGAAAGCTGGTGAGGTTGCAGAGCAAGAACTAAAACCCAGGTCTAGCTGACTGTACATCTCAGATTTTGTGGAGACACTTCTGTATCTGTTGATTTGTGAGTGATGTGATGATTAACAGGCTTCTTTATTATTTTTTTTTTAATTTTTTTTTCCAACGTTTTTATTTTTATTTTTGGGACAGAGAGAGACAGAGCATGAACGGGGGAGGGGCAGAGAGAGAGGGAGACACAGAATCGGAAACAGGCTCCAGGCTCTGAGCCATCAGCCCAGAGCCTGACGCGGGGCTCGAACTCACGGACCGCGAGATGTGACCTGGCTGAAGTCGGACGCTTAACCGACTGCGCCACCCAGGCGCCCCTAACAGGCTTCTTTAGACAAATACTGGGTGTTAAGTTATAAGTGGGAAACTGCCCTCTCTGCCGAAATGATTATAAATAGTAGTAAAAATTTAAATCCAGGATCCCAAGAAAACATCTAAAAAATTGACCTTTGTTTATTATAAAATATGATGATGCCCAGGTGCACAAGGGGCTTTGCTATATACAGTGACAGCTTATATTGGGTTATGCCTGTTGTAGAAGAAATACATTAATAGTCTTTTTTAAACTTTTATTTTGAGATAACTATAGATTCTTATACAGATTTAAGAACTAATATAGTGAGATCTTGTGTACCTTTTACTCAGTTCCCCTCAAAGATATCTCACAAAACTATAGTACAGTAGTATATTATATATAATATACATTTATTATATGTAGTACTATAATACAACATATAGTACAACCAGGAAATAGACACTGATATAATACATTGGTCTTATTCATATTTTATTAGTTTTACATGTGTTCATTTGTGTGTGTTTGCATGTACTTAGTTCTATTTTAATTTTTTAAATTTATTTTATTTTATTTTTTATTTTTTAAATTTACATCCAAATTAGCATATAGTGAAACAATGATTTCAGGAGTAGATTCCTTAATGCCCCTTACCCATTTAGCCCATGTAATTTTATCGCATGTGTAGATTCTTGTGACCACCACCGAAGTCAAGTTACAGAACAGTTCCAGCAGTACAAGGATCTCTTGTACTACCCTTTTATAGTTACAGCCATCTCTCCTTCTCCCCTTTCTAACTCCTAGCAACCACTGCCCTGTTCTCCATCTCCATAATTTGTCATCTTAAGAATGTTATATAAATTGCATCATACAGTATGTAACGTTTTGAAATTGGCTTTTTCACATACAGAGAAAGACAGATACCATATGTTTTCACTCTTATGTGGATCCTGAGAAACTTAACAGAAATCCATAGGGGAGGGGAAGGAAAAAAAAAAGAGGTTAGAGTGGGAGACAGCCAAAGCATAAGAGAATCTTAAAAACTGAGAACAAACTGAGGGTTGATGGGGGGTGGGAGGGAGGGGAGGGTGGGTGATGGGTATTGAAGAGGGCATCTTTTGGGATGAGCACTGGGTATTGTATGGAAACCAATTTGACAATAAGTTTCATATATAAAAAAAATTAAATTGGCTTTTTCAGGCAATGCAATTCCCTGGAGATTCATCCAAGTTGTTTTGTATATCAATAGTTTGTTTCCTCCTCACCCGTTTGTTTGATTTTTTTGTTTTGTTCTGTTCTTTGAAGAGTAGCATTCCATGGTATGCATTACCAGTTTGTCTAATCATTCATCTATTTAAGGACATCTGGGTTGTTTCCAGTTTTGGGCTATTATAATTAAAGCTGCCACAAACATTCATGTACAGGCTTATATGTGAGCATAAATCTTCATTTCTTTTGGATAAATGACCAGGAGTACATACAAATTCTTGGTCATATGTTATTTGTATGTTTAATTTTTAAGGCTCTGTTATACTCTGTTATAGAGTGGCTGTACCATTTACATTAAACGTCTTCTATTGAGTAGTCACTTATTTATGCTATCTATGTTCCAGGTCCTGTGCTAAGTACTTAACGTGCATCATCTCATTTAATCCAAACAAAAACAAAAACAAAAACAAAAAACCTTCCGTTTTAACATATGAGGAAATTGAAGCTCAGAGAGATTAAGTCATGTTTTCAAGGTCACACAGATGGGAAGTTGCAGAGCTGAACTTCAATCCAGGCCATTAGATGCCAGAGCATGTATGTACTCTTAAAAATGACACTATCCTACTTACTCCCTTGGAAAAGGGCTCCAAGTAAAGCAGATGGTAAGTTTTCCAATTTGTCATACAGCAAATAAATAATGCAACATACTTCTTAGAAAGTATTGGTTCGACATTTAGGCTTAAAAACTCTATTTTGATGACTCAAAATATCTGGAGAACCCGTTTCTAAGTTTGTAGGGACATGATGATTCTACTTTGGTTGCGTTAGAATTTATACTCCTAGTAGTTTGGCTGTGGTGGAGTGGGAAGTACAGTAGACATGTAATTTAACAACTGAGGTCACATTGTGTATTTCTTACTAGATGTGTGATCTTGAGACTTAAACTCACTGAGACTCAACTATGCCCTCATCTATGAAATGGGGCTAATAATCCCTTTCTCACAGATATTTTTATGAAGATTAGATGAGCCAGTGGAAATAAATGCACTTTAAAAGCTATAAAGCACTATATAATTATAAAAGATAAATGTTATTATCTGAAATGATTATAGCAACATTGCAGATGTAATGTACAGGACAACTTGGATGTGCAGAGAAAATCAACTTGTACAATTGTGCCTATATCTAATCTGGCCTTTCTTTTGAGCCCATCTATCTACTCACTTAAGAAAAGTGGGTACCAAAATTATATATATCTAATTTGGCTTAAAACTTAGTCTGATTTGGTCATTTAAACCATGGATTGGCAAACCTTTTTGTAGAGAACTACATAATAAATATTTTAGGCTTGTGAGCCTATAGTCTCTGTTGCAAAGTACTCAACTCTGAGAATGAAGGCAGCTATATACAGTATATAAATGAACAGGAGCTGCTAAGTTTCAAAAAACTTTATTTACCAAAACAGGTGGCAGATTTGACCCATGGACCATTGTTTGCCAACTTCCAATTTAAATGATCTTTTTAGATAGTGTTCAGTTTCTCTTAAATAAAAACGCAGTGTCGGATAACCTTTCCCTACTTTTTCCATAAGATGGTGTCTGAGTATATGAGGAGAGGGCTTGTGGAACCTCTTAGTGTTGTTAAAAATAAAGCCACAGGCACAAGGTGGAGTCATTTGCCCCCAAGGTAGCAAACCAAGACTTAAGTGCAGTTTCAACCTCTCCAGGAGTAGTATTTTAAGTCAGTGAATCTGGAAATTTTCCAGTCAGCACCAATGAGGGAATTGTCACATGGGCCCTCTCCATCCCCCAAAGCAAGAGGAAGTAATAAGACCTAGTAAGACCCTTTCCCTTTCCCCTAGGGTAAGGTGATCTTTCCTGAAACAATCCTTTTTTTTCCCCCTTTGCTAATAACTTCCTGCCCCACCCTCTTTCCTATAAAACCTTTCCATTTTGTACAACTCCTATGAGCATATTTCTGCTTGCTGTGTGGGATGCTGCCCCATTTACAAATCACTTAATAAAACCAGTTAGATGTTCAGATTTACTTGGTTGAATTTTGTTTTTTTAACAGTGTAAGGAGAAGATCATGATTCTTGGATTCAGGTAGCCTTTGTGCTCTGGTTCTGGTGGCTGACTGATGCCCCTTGTCTCCTGTTTACTGCTTGTTCCACTGGTGTTTACAGCTGAAAGTTCCAGTTTCACCAATTGTAATTTGACTCCCTTTTCTTGGTTTAGTCAGAGCCTAGAAATGTGCCCTGTTTGCCTCTGCTTCCTCTCAGCCCCTACTGTCTGAGTCTCTGCCAGGTCTTCTAGCCCACTGGCAAGTGGACTCATTTCTTTGCCACAGTGGTTTTCATGGCAGGCACAATGTCTCTTACTTCCATATCCATTCCTCCTGGAAACTGAAGTCCTTTGGGGAAAACTAAGCTCCAGGGTCTCTCTGCCTTACCAAAGAGATTTTAATGTATATGTCTATAGGGAAGTATGTGAGGTAGCCTCTCATAGTTTAGTTGGGGAGTAGTGTTACCCTTACTTACTATGCTTCTCTCTGCAGACTTATCTCTCTTTCCTGCCTCTGTCTCTCTTGTATTCCTCTCATAATTTCCCCCAGACTGGGAAAGTAGAAATATTATTTTACCTCTACTAGGTTGTATCCTGCTTCTAACATAGAGTTGGCCTAGCTGTCATGAGGAAATGTCTTTTTCTGGGGCACTCTGTAACCTGAATCCTTAAGACTTAACCCTTGATTTGCTAAAGGAGGAGACAAAGGAATTTGGAATATATATATATATATATATATATATATATATATATATATATATATAAATTTCCTGGCAAAGAAATGGAAAAGAGACATGTACGTAATAGTAAAAATCCTATCAATTACACTTGTTACTGTCATAGGACAAAAGCTTGGATTATAAGGCTATTACCCTACTCCATAATCTTTTTTTTTATGTTAGAAGTGAATACTGCCCTGACTTTCTCTTCATTTCTTCTCCTTCTGTCATAAATGCTAATGTCTCCATTCCTATCCTCTCACCAAATGATTGCCTCAGGCAGAATAAGGTGTAAGTTAAGTACTCAAGAAGGCAAAAGAGAAAAGCACAATAATTTTCTAACTATTACTTCTTTTAAACATTTTTTTTTTTTTTTGCCTTTTGGAAGAATTGATCTGACTGAATGGCAGTAAAATATAGTGATCAAAAGCACAGGCTTTGGAGTCATACATATTGGTTTGAAGTCTCAATTTCATTACCAGAAGTTAAACAATTTCTCAATGCCTTAGTTTTCCAAACTGTAAAATGCAGGTAACAGTAAATAGTGAAGGTGAAATGGGATGGAACAGGTAAAGTGCTTTGCAACAATAAGTAATCAATAAGTAGTAGTGGTTTGTTTTATTGTTTGCAAAAACAGTACACCTATTGAGCAAATGAGCTAGATTCTGTATCTGGGTCACTATCTCAAGATCTGGTCTCAGAATGTTAGACGAAATTCATTTCTACTAGGAGAAATGTAGGAGAAATTGTGCAAGTACCAATTTACATGTAAGACTTAAGGTAGTTAGGAGAAAAGAGAAAAAAGAGTTTTTCTCATTTTTTTTTCTTTTTTCAAAAACTCACACTATCTGCCATGAGGGTAGAAAGGGCAAACTGGAAGTAGAAAAAGGAAGAGGAGGCACTAAAGTGTGGCTTTCCCTCAGAATGGATCCAGAACACAGTTACATACTTCTCCCAGAACACCTTCCATGCATTCTGGTACCACAACAATTAGAGAAGACCACTGCAATTTTTGCTCAAATCAAAGGATACTTCTCTAATACCACAACAATTAGAGAAGACCACTGCAATTTTTGCTCAACCACATGAAGTCCAAGCAGTATAGTTGTATAGGGCTCTTCCATGGAAATACAAAATACAAATGTTTTATGTTGGTTTACAAAGAACTGCCCAGGGAGAGGTTTAAAATATGTCAGAAAAGTAGAAAATCATATTTATTTGATCTGTTGCATTTCTTGTGTATCTTGAAAGGGGAAGAAATAATTGGCTATAAAAGTTTGGGCTCTGATGAAAGTTTGTTACTTTTGTGCTGTTTTGTTTCTGTCCTTTGATACTGAGCATTAGTTCACAGTAAGGAAAAAATAGTGTCTGCATTTTTTTTCTTGCATCTAACACCTTTATATTCATTAAAATTGTCTCTATATCCTGTGAAGTGAACACCCTTATATTCATTAAAATTGTCTCTATATCCTGTGAAGTGAGGCTCATTGCTCCTGTTCCCTGAAGTAGGGGGAAAAAAGTAGGAGCTGGAAGAAATGGAAGGTGAAATGTCAAGTACCTAAGTTATTCCTCTGGGCAGGGCAGAGGCCAGCTACTGAATGCAGAAAGTATTAAGGCAAACTCTAGAATGTGTTTTTATAATGGGATGGCTTGCAAGCCCTGCTGACAGAGTGCTGTACTCTCACAGCTCTATTTCTTTATAACTCCCCCCACCCAAATGCTACAGAACAAGTATTCTCACAAGTTGGAATGCTAATAGATTATGCAAAAAGCAAGTCAATAAAAACTCTTTTCAAAATGTCTGCTTTCCTCCAATAATTAGGAAATGGGAGACTGAGTGTTCTTTCTCATATCTAATGAAATTTAAGGATCAGGAAGTTTGGTAGGGATAAAATACATGCCTTTTGACCTGATCTGTAAGATAGGAGGGATTCTGTTAGATTTAGAAATTCCACCCAATATTTCATATTTATACAATTTCTATTCTTCTGGCCAGTGCTTTTGTGCCCTCTAATTCCTATGGTTGGGTGGTCTTTGAGACCGTCTGTATCATAGTCTTTAAATTTGGAGTGTTGCATGTTCTAACCAACAACAGAGTAACTATTTGCTGGCTTTTTAAACTTGGCCCTGATTGGTCTATCTTTGGTCAATGATTTTTCATTTAGGAAAAGCTATTTACTATATAGACATATGGGACCATACTAGATGCATAAGGGCGTTTAATAATTAGGGACAGCTGCTTCAGGTAAATGCAGTTTGCAGATGGCAAAGGAATACCAGATTATGCTAATTTTCCCAAAATAACTTTTTCAAAAGCTTATAACAGAGCAGAGTATTATGCTGTGTTCCTGAAACAATGATAATGCAAAGATTAATGAGAGTAATGGGCATGGGTGGTGTCTATCCTCTCTTTCCCTCCACCCTGTGATTATAGTCTTGGATGATTTTGAAGTATAGTCCAGAAGGCAAAATACACCAAAGTGAAGGAAGCAATCCGCTTATTTATTATGGTTCATGTTAACTAGCACCATGTTCTTTGAGCTTCCAGCACAAAAACATGGCATAACACCCAAAATGAAGCCAACCTTATAGACCATGAAATGTATTTTTGCTCATCTCGTACTGTGGCTTTAGCCTGGCACAACTGAGGGGTTTCAGGAAAGTCCTGAGGCCTGAGTTCTAATCTTAATTAAGCCACTTGTGTGACCAGGGGCAAAGTGGCCTCTAGGTTTCTACTCATTCATCTTTCAAATGGAGCAAGGTGAGTTCACAGAAATATATTGAAGATGCAGTTAGTTAATACAAGTGCTTTGAAGAAAATATGTAAGTCTTTTTTTTTTAATTTTTTTCAACGTTTATTTATTTTTGGGATAGAGAGAGACAGAGCATGAACGGGGGAGGGGCAGAGAGAGAGGGAGACACAGAATCGGAAACAGGCTCCAGGCTCTGAGCCATCAGCCCAGAGCCTGACGCGGGGCTTGAACCCACGGACCGCGAGATCGTGACCTGGTTGAAGTCGGACGCTTAACCGACTGCGCCACCCAGGCGCCCCTGAAAATATGTAAGTCTTTAAACAAAACATTAGTTTAGTTATTTTTCAGTCGCTCAGTGCTAGTTTTTTAAATTTTATTTTATTAAATAAATCTCTGTTTATGTTTCCCAAAATCTTAAATACCATTTTCAGGAACACATTTTACTCTGGTCACTCCATTGGTTTGCTAGCCCTGAGTATGTTGCCCCCACTACATAAAGTGACACCTGCTCTAGATTTTCTTATAAGCATTATTCTGGTCTCTTTATGATGTGTCCTGCCTTTGTACTATTAGAACAGTTCTTCTCAATGTGTGGTCCTTATGCCACCTGCACCAGAATTACCTGTTAAAGTGTGAGTTCCTGTGCAAGTGCTGTAAGATCCACATCAAGGAGGTCTGATGAGGACTTTTGCAATCTAAATTTTCACACTAAAGTTTGAGACAGATAATGTTAAGCTTGCCTAGGCCAGAGATAAATACATGATTTTTTTCCTTTATCTGTTCTAGTCTAATCAGTGTCCAGCAAACATGGACAGCTAATTTGTACATGTTATTACATACTTTACCCCCTCATTTCTCACAAGTGTGGGTTACCATTCTGTGTAAACTTGCATAGTTCTAGTAAAGGGTGGAATAATACTCTGTGATCTTTTTCCTCAGATTGGCACATGCAAACAGGAATCTTATTTTTCTCTCTTGTTGTATGCCCTAGGAGGATTTTTGATCTATGGAGTCAGAGTCAGAGTCAGGCAGGCTTGCATCAGTAAGATTCCAAGCCTCTTCACCACAGTTTCCAAAGCAGTGGTTCTCAAAGTGTGGTCCTCAGACCAGCAGCATCACTGTCACCTGGGAATTTGTTATGGAAATGCAAATTCACAGCACTCTCCTCTCCACTAGACCTACTTAATCAAACTTGAGTGTTCTTAGCATCCATGTTTTGACAAGCCCTCCGGGGAATTATGATGCATGCTAAAATTCGAAAGCAACTGCCCTAAAGCATTTACTACCCCAAACTGCATTCTCTCTAAACCTTGAAGCAGCTGGAAAGGTAAAGGAGGAATTGATTTGAGCAGGAAAATATAGGTATGGATTAAGGAATTAAGTAATTAAGGAATTAATTACTTAATCACAAAGATCTTGTTTAGGGTATTTGTGCTTAAGGGAGATCAGATCTTTAAACAGCAACTTTCCTGAAAATAGCTATAAATATTGTGCACACACACAGAATTACAACACTCAACCATATATGTATATATGTATGTGTATATATGTATATATATGTTTGTATATGTATATAAATATGCATATATTTATGTATATAATTACATGTTATATACATAATTAAAGCAAATTGACTAAATTAAAATAATCTTTAGAAAGGAGCAGAACATAGCAATTACCAGCAAGGAAATTGAATTAGTAATCAAAACACTCCCAACAAACTAAATTCTAGGATCACACTTCTTCACAGGTGAATTTTACCAAACATTTAAAGAAGAGTTAATACCTATTCTTCTCAAACTATCCCAAAAAATAGAAGAGGACGGAAAACTTCCAAATTTATTCTGAGGCCAGCATTATTCTGATAACAAAACCAGATAAACACAGCACTAAAAAAGAGAGCCACACAGTTGGAGGTTCCTCAAAAAATTAAAAATAGAACTACCCTACGACCCAGAAATTGCAGTACTAGGTATTTATCCAAGGGATACAGGTATGCTGTTTTGAAAGGGCACATGTACCCCAGTGTTTATAGCAGCACTATCAACAATAGCCAAAGTATGGAAAGAAACCAAATGTCCATCAATGAATGAATGGATAAAGACATGGTATATATATATATATATATATATATACATATATATGCACACACACACACAATGGAGTAATACTTGGCAATCAAAAATAATGAAACCTTGCCATTTGCAAATACATGGGTGGAACTAGAGGGTATTACGCTAAGCAAAATTAGAGAAAGACAAATATCATATGACTTCGCTCATACGAGGACTTTAAGACACAGAACAGATGAACATAAGGGAATGGAAACAAAAATAATATAAAAACAGGAAGGGTGACAAAACATGAGACTCCTAAATATGGAGAACAGAGGGTTACTTAAGGGGTTGTGGGAGGGGGGATGGGCTAAATGAGTAAGGGGCATTAAGGAATCTACTCCTGAAATCATTGTTGTACTATATGCTAACTAACTTGGATGTAAATTTAAATAAAGAAAAAAAAAAGAACTACAGGCCAATGTCTTTGATGAACATAGATGTAAAATTCCTCAACAAAGTCCTAGCAAACTGAATCCAACAATACATTTAAAAAAATCATTCACCAAAATCAAGTGGAACTTACTTCCAGGATACAAGGGTTCAATATTTGCACATCAGTCAACATAATACATCACATCAATAGGAGGATAAGCGACATGTGATCATTTAAATAGATGCATAAAAAGCATTTGACAAAGTACAACACACATTCACGATAAAAACCCTCAACAAAGTAGGGTTAGAGGGAACATACCTCAACATTTAAAGACCATGTATGAAAAACCCACAATTAACTTCATCTGCAATGGGGAAAAACTGAGAGACTGAGAGATTTCCTCCTAAGGTCAGGAACAAGGATATCCACTCTCACCACTTTTATTCCACACAGTACTGGGAGTCCTAGACACAGCAATCAGACAATAAAAAGAAATAAAAGGCATCCAAATTGGTAAGGAAAAGTAAAACTTTCACTATTTGCAGATGACATGATACTATATATAGAACACCCTGAAGACTCCACCAAAACCTGCTAGAACTGATCAACAAATTCTGTAAAGTTACAGTATTCAAAATCAATGTGCAGAAATCAGTTGCACTTTTATACACTAATAATTAAGCAGCAGAAAGAGAAATTAAGAAAATAGTCTCATTTACAGTTGTACCAAAAATATTAAGATTCCTAGGAATAAACCTAACCAAAGAGGTGAAAGACCTGTACTCTGAAAACTAAAACATTGATGAAAGAAACTGAAGATGACTCAAAGAAATGGAAAACACAGTCTATGCTTATGGATTGGAAGAACAAATATGGTTAAAATGTCTATAGTGCCCAAAACAATATACACATTTAATGCGATCCATATTAACATACCAACAGCATTTTTTACAGAAATAGAAAAAAAGAATCCTAAAATTTGTAGGGAATCATAAAAGACACTGAATAGCCAAAGCAATCTTGAGAAAGAAAAACAAAACTGGAGGTATCACAATTCCATACTTCAAGGTATATTGCGGAACTGCAGTAATAAAATCAGTATGGTACTGACACAAAAATAGATACATAGATTCCATTCTATTGAATGGAATAGAAAGCCCAGAAA
Organism: Herpailurus yagouaroundi; assembly: GCF_014898765.1. Classification (NCBI taxonomy): domain Eukaryota; kingdom Metazoa; phylum Chordata; class Mammalia; order Carnivora; family Felidae; genus Herpailurus; species Herpailurus yagouaroundi. The sequence continues at coordinate 838,828 of NW_024420231.1, read as the reverse complement.
TAAACCCACAGTTATATGGTCAATTAAGCTTTGACAAAGGAAACAAGAATATGAAATAGGAATAAGAGAGTCTCTTCAACAAATGGTATTGGGAAAACTGGTCAGCTACATGCAAAAGAATGAAACTGGACCACTTTCTTGCACCATACATGAAAACAAACTCAAAATGGATTAAAGACCTAAATGTGAGACCTGAAACTATAAAAATCATAGAAGAGAGCACAGGCGGTAATGTCTCTGACATTAGCCATAGCAACATCTTTCTAGATATGTCTCCTGAGGCAAGGGAAACAAAAGGAAAAATGAACTATGGGACTACACCAAAATAAAAAGCTCTGGAAATCAAATGAAACAATCAACAAAACTAAAAGACAACCTACTCAATTGGAGAACATATTTGCAAATAATGTATCTGATAAAAGTTTAGTGTCCAAAATATATGAAGAACTTATACAAATCAATACCAAAAAAAAATCCAATTTTAAAAATGGGCAGAAGATATGAACAGACATTTCTCCAAAGAAGACATAGAGATAGCTAATGGCTACATGAAAAGTTGCTCAGTACTCATAATCAGGGAAATGCAAATCAAAACTACAATGAGCTATCACTTCACACCTGTCAGAATGGCTAAAATCAACAACACAAGAAACAAAAGATGTTGGCAATGATGTAGAGAAAGGGAAAAGCTCTTGCTCTGTTGGTGGGAATGCAAACTGGTGTAGCCACTCTGAATAACAATATGGAGGTTCCTAAGAAAGTTAAAAATAGAACTACCCTAAGATCCAGAAACTCCACTACTGGGTATTTACCCAAAGAATACAAAAATACAAAAAAATACAAAAAATACAAAAATACTAATTCAAATATATACATGCACCCCTACGTTTATAGCAGCATTTTCTGCAATAGCCAAATTATGGGAACAGTCCAAGTGTCCATGGATTGTTGAATAAATAAAGAAGTTGTAGTGTATATGTATACACACACACACACACACATAAAATTGAATATTACTCAGCCATAAAAAAATGAGATCTTGTCATTTGCAGAAACATGGATGGTGCTAGAGGGTATAATGCTAAGCAAAATAAGTCAGAGAAAGACAAATACCATATGGTTTCACTCATATATGGAATTTAAGAAAGAAACAAGTGAAGGAGAAGAAAAGAAAGAGAAAGAGACAAACCAAGAAACAGACTCTTGAGAACAAACTGATGGTTACCAGAGGGGAGGTGGGTGAGGAGATGGGTGAAAGAGGTGATGCGGATTAAGGAGTGCACTGGTGATGAGCACCAAGCATTGTAT
>NW_024420231.1:835912-837420 GCF_014898765.1 Herpailurus yagouaroundi | reverse complement strand
GAAACAGGTGATGGAGATTAAAGAGTACATTTATTATGATGAGCACTGAGTAATGTATTAAATTATTGAATCACTATATTGTATACCTGAAACTAATATAACACCGTATGTTAACTATACTGGAATTAAAATAAAAACTTAATAAAAGAAAAGAAAAAGAACAAAAAAAGAACAGAAAGAGTAGAGACCTTTGAGTGTAATAAAATTCTTAGTGAGAGCGACTGATAAACAAAAAAGAAGAAAGCAAGTGAACAAATTTGAAATATATACTAATCAGCAGGTCTAGATAATACGCATTCTGGGATCTTGAGGGAATTCACTAATGATTTCACTAAGACACTGACAACTGGAAAACCTGAGAAAACCCACTTGGGTATGCACCACATTTTGCCCTGTCAGCATTCTGCGTAATGGAGGTATTCTGGCAGCTGTATTCACTGGGCCCTGTCTGCCCTCCATCCCCCTCCCACCAAGGAAAGAAAATATTCAATTTCTAGGTATAGATGATGTAAAAATTAACAGAATATACTTTTAAAAAGTTCTTTTTATCTAAATGGATCCTCCTCAGCACTGCATGCTGTAATTCAAGACCCTGGTGTGTAACACATGACAAATGTTTTTCCCAAGGCCTACACAGGGCAGCTGGGCCTATGTGGCCTTCATCTGCTTGTGCTGAGATTTACTAGTTTACAATATGGCAGTGGGAATGGAGAGAGCAAGCTAGGAGCTTTTCCACAGAAAGGGAGTTTGAGATCAAGGCATATTGCATCCTGATGATGTTTTCTCCTTTTGTATGGTCCTGAGACTAAATATGGAGAGACTGGAGAGGCTGGAGTGGCTGAGGAAATATTTGGCTGGAGATACAAACTTCTCAGGGATGAATGAAATTCTCTGATTCCTGGTGCTTCTGGAGACCAAAGAGTTGGGCTGGGTTGGTCACTTCATCAGACCTAAGGCTTAGAAATTCAAGATATAAGTTGGGATCACTCCTTCTACAAACCAGCTAGTGTCCCCACCATACATTAAGAGGTCACACTCTTGACCCTAGCCATATGTTTTATCCTTAGTGATATCCATTCCCTTCAGAAGTTACTGGGAACAATGGTAGAGCATTCTGTGCAATCCCATCCTGGGGACAAAGAACTCTAAATACGTATTCTTCATGGACAGCACAGATGTTTTGTGGTGATTAATGATTCTAGAGAATGTTGGATAGGGATTTGGTATGTTAATCTTCTTTTCCTTGATACATTTACATATTCTTAACTAGCTTTTCTCATATTCTAATGAAATCTAGCCTTTCTCTCAGCTCATTTTGATGTGCTGTTTCAACCTCTTATGTAACTTCATGGACCCATACGAAAAAAAAAGTAGAAACAAGGCCATGTGTATTTATTTATTTATTTATTTATTTATTTATTTATTTATTTATTTTGATATGAATGCTTTTATTTTTATTTATTTTTTTATTTATATATGAAATTTATTGTCAAATTGGTTTCCATACA
>NW_024420231.1:778523-825912 GCF_014898765.1 Herpailurus yagouaroundi | reverse complement strand
TAAAGCGTTTTTCAGCTCCTCGTGACTGTTCCTTAGTCCCTTGATCTCTGTAGCAAGAGATTCTCTGCTGTCCTCTATACTGTTTTCAAGCCCAGCGATTAATTTTATGACTATTATTCTAAATTCACTTTCTGTTATATTATTTAAATCCTTTTTGATCAGTTCATTAGCTGTTGTTGTTTCCTGGAGATTCTTTTGAGGGGAATTCTTCTATTTGGTCATTTTGGATAGTCCCTGGAGTGGTGCGGTACTGCGGGGCACTTCCACTATGCTGTCGTGTATAATTGGAGTTGGTGGGCGGGGCCGCAGTCAGACCTGATGTCTGCGCCCAGCGTACGGCTGTGGCCACAGTCAGACTGGTGTGTGCCTTCTCCTCCCCTCTCCTAGGGGCAGGATTCACTGTGGGGTGGTGTGGCCATCTGGGCTACTTACACACTGCCAGGCTTGTGGTGCTGGGGATCTGGCATATTAGTATGGGTGGGTAGCCAAGGTGCAAGGGGGCAGGAGGGGCAGGCTTAGCTCGCTGCTCCTAAGGTGATCCACTTCAGGAGGGGCCCTGTGGCAGCGGGAGGGAGTCAGACCCGCTGCCGGAGGGGTGGCTCCGCAGAAGCACAGCGTTGGGTGTTTGTGCGGAGTGAGTGAGCAAGTTCCCTGGCAGGAACTGGTTCCCTTTGGGATTTTGGCTGGGGGATGGGTGAGGGAGATGGCGCTGGCGAGTGCCTTTGTTCCCCGCCAAGCTGAGCTCTGTCGTCTGGGGGCTCAGCAACTCTCCCTCCCTTTGTCCTCCAGCCTTCCCGCTTTCCGAGTAGAGCTGTTAACTTATGACCTCCCAGAGGCTAAGTCGCGCTTGCTGTCGGAACACACTCTGTCAGTACCCTCCACTTTTGCCAGCCAGACTCAGGGGCTCTGCTTGGCTGGCAGGCTGCCCCTCGCCCGGCTCCCTCCCGCCAGTCTGTGGAGTGCGCACCGCCTCGCCGCCCTTCCTACCCTCTTCCCTGGCTCTCTCTTCTGTGATTGGCTCTGGAGACTCCGTTCTGCTAATCCTCTTGAGGTTTTCTGGGTTAGTTAGGTAGGTGTAGGTGGAATCTAAGTGATCAGCAGGACGCGCGGTGAGCCCAGTGTCCTCCTACGCTGCCATCTTCCGGGAATTCCCCCGTAACCCTTCCTTTTAAACCTTAAAAATCAAAACATAGAGAACCCCTTCTCCTCTTCAATTTTAAAAAAAACTAATAACTCTTGCATTAGAACCTATCTCTTAACTAGAAGTACGAGCTTACTTCAGCCTAAGAAAATTTGATATGTTAAAAAATGCTTTGTAAAATAAAGCAGTTAAAAGGAGATGGGGAGGGCAAACCAAATAGAAGACAACTACAAAAGGAAATTTAGTATATTGACAACACTAATAAATTGCTTCTACCAGGGAAAGACCAGAGGGAAAGGAATGGGTTTTCAAAGAGGCTGCTCTTCAAACTTTGAACTTCCATTGTTGTACTTCCCAGAAATCCATCTCTTTCAACAGTGCTCCTCAGCCTGGCCCATGATGAGTAAGTCAGTCAATGACAATATTTCTTTACTTCAGCATGTAGTGGTTTTAAAGTACACTCTACATACAAGTTGATTAGTTACAGGGCATGGATCTCATCACTTAATTCTCATGACACTGGAACTCACTAGTAAGCAGAATTAAGTTGACTGACTCACCCCTACAACTCTCCCAGTCCTCAAAATTTTCTCCTTCACTTTTATCCTGGGCCAAGTTTACAGCTATTTCCCTCTCAGCTGCTGTTGACTCTGATGAAGGAAGCTCCATTTTTGCTCCACCCCTTAGTGCAAGATCAAACCTGCTCTCTGTATAGCCATCCAAACTCTAGCTGACTAAAGCTTCCTTAGTGCCTTACTCCCAGGAACCTCCTCTAATAGGCCCTATTCCTGTGTACTTATATCCCAATGAGCTGTTCTATTCCTTCCCTTGTTCTTTCATACCAGCCCCAAGGTAGTTTCCTATAACTGTTTGTAATATCTGCTCACTCAATTTCTTATCCTTTCTCTCCTTTACAGTATTTTTTTTTAATTTTTAAATTTATTTATTTAAATTCAAGTTAGTTAACATACAGTGTAGTATTGGTTTCAGAATTATAACCCAGTGATTCATCACTTATATATAATCTCCTTTACAGTCTTATAGCTTTCACAAAACTTTCTGGCATCAACATTTCCTTCAGAGTGACACATGTCTACGCAGAGGGTCATATCTGGATAAATAATATGAGCAGTGGTTATGAGACCAGGCTGTAAAGTTAAACCATTTATGCATTCATTCATTTATTCAACAAATGCTTTTTTATAGATAACTATAACTGATTTTTATATTTACTTTTATGACAGTTTATTTAGAAATTAGGTAATTTTTTTAGTTTTTATTTTGGGTTAATTATAGATTCAGATGTAGTTGGAAGAAATCATACATGGAGATCCCAAGTGCCCTTTACGTGTTTCCACCAAGGTAATATCTTCAGAAATTATACTGCAATCTCACAGGATATTGACATCGAGTCCATCAAGATAAAGAGCAGTTTCATCACAAGGATCCCTCATGTTGCCCTTTTACAGTCACACTCATCTCTCTGTGTAGATGTGTGGCCCTTTTATAGCCATACAACTCCCTGTCCCTGAACCCTGGCCATCATGATTTCATCTCTATATCTATAATTTTTTCATTTTAAGAATGTTATGTAAATTGAATCATAGAGTGTGTAACATTTTGGTATTGAGTTTTTCACAGCATAATTCATTGGGAATTCATCTTAGTTGGTATGTGTATCAATAATCTGTTCCTATTTATTTCTGAGTAGTATTCTTTGGTATAAGTATACCACAGTTTGCTTAGCCGTCCACCCATTGAAGGACATTTTGGGTTGTTTCTACATTTTGGTTATTACAAATAAAGCTGCTATTATGGACTGGATTATGTTCCTCCAAACTTCATGTTTTGGAGCCCCTATCCCCAGTACCTCAGAATATAACTATATTTGGTGGTATTATCTTTAATGAGGTAATTAGGTGAAAATGAGGCTGTTAGGGTACAGCTCTAATCCCATGTGGCTGGTGTCCTTATAAGAAAAAGAAGAGACCCCAGGGGCACGTGTGCATAGAGGGATGAGGGTTGACCATGAGAAGAAACAGCAAGAGGCTGGCTATCAGCAAGCCATGGGGGGAAAGCCTCAGAGGAAACCAACCCTGTCAATGCCTTGATCTCTGACAGCCTCCAGAACTGTGAGAGAATAAATTGCTGTTGTTTAAACCATCTAGTTTGTGGTATTTTTCTTATGGCAGCCTGAGAAAACTAATACAGCTGCTATGAAAATTTGTGTACAGGTTTTGTGTGAAGATAACCTTCATTCTCTGGAATAAATTTCCTGAGAGTTCTATTGCTGGGTCATATGGTATATCATGTTTAGTTTTATAAGAAGCTGCCAAACTGTTTTCTAGAATGTCTTACTGTTTTACATGCCCAACAATGTATGGTATGAGTGATGCAGTTTCTCAGTATGCTCACCAGGATTTGATATCATCATTATTTTTTTTTTTATTTTCTGATAGGTATATAATTACATCTCATTGTAATTTTAATTTGCATTTCCATGATGGGTAATGATATTGTACACATTTTATGTGTATATTTGCCATCTTTGTATCCTCTTTGTTGAAATGTGTGGTCATGTCTTTTGCTTATTTTCTAAATCATTGGTTTGTTATTTTATTGATAAGTTTTGAGCTTTTTTAAATGTTCTAGATATTAGCACTTTGTATTATATATAGCCTACAAATATTTTCTACGGTTTTCCAGCTCATTTTTTCGTGTTTTCAACAGTCTTTTACAGAATGAACATTTTTAATTTTGAGTAGGCCCAGTTGCAATTGTATTGTATATTTCTTCTTGCATGAGTTTTGTAGTTTATGTTCTTTCAAGGAATGGGTCCATTCCATCTATGTTATCAAATTTTTAGGTACAGAGTTGTTCATAGAATTTCCTTATGTTTTTAATGGATGTCACTTTATTGTTTTGTTTTTCTGTTTATCTTTTCTTATATTTATTTTTTTAATATGAAATTTATTGTCAAATTGGTTTCCATACAACATCCAGTGCTCATCCCAACAGGTACCCTCCTCAATGCCCATCACCCACTTTCCCCTCCCTCCCCCCCCCCTCAACCCTCAGTTTATTCTCAGTTTTTAAGAGCCTCTTATGGTTTGGCTCCCTCCCTAACTTTTTTCCCCCTCCCCCTCCCCCATGGTCTTCTGTTAAGTTTCTCTGGATCCACATAAGAGTGAAAACATATAGTATCTGTCCCTCTCTGTATGACTTATTTCACTTAGCATGTCACTCTCCAGTTCCATCCACGTTGCTAGAAAAGGCCATATTTCATTCTTTCTCATTGCCAAGTAGTATTCCATTGTATACATAAACAACAATTTCTTTATCCATTCATAAGTTGATGGACATTTAGGCTCTTTCCATAATTTGGCTATTGTTGAAAGTGCAGCTATAAACATTGGGGTACAAGTGCCCCTATGCATCTGTACTCCTGTATCCCTTGGGTAAATTCCTAGCAGTGCTATTGCTGGGTCATAGGGTAGATCTATTTTTAATTTTTTGAGGAACCTTCCCACTGTTTTTCAGAGTGGCTTCATTTGTTTGGATTCTTACCAACAGTGCAAGAGGGTTCCCATTTCTCCACGTCCTCTCCAGCATCTATAGGCTACTGATTTGTTCATTTTAGCCACTCTGACTGGCATGAGGTGATATCTCAGTGTGGTTTTGATTTCTATTTCCCTGATGAGGAGTGACATTGAACATCTTTTCATGTGCCTGTTGGCCATCTGGATGTCTTCTTTAGAGAAGTGTCTATTCATGTCTTCTGCCCATTTCTTCACTGGATTATTTGTTTTTTGAGTGTGGAGTTTGGTGAGTTCTTTATAGATTTTGGATACTAGCCCTTTGTCTGATATGTCATTTGCAAATATCTTTTCCCATTCCATCTGTTGCCTTTTAGTTTTGTTGTATGGAACCACAAAAGACCCCGAATAGCCAAAGTAATATTGAAGAAGAAGACCAAAGTGAGAGGCATCACAATCCCAGACTTTAGCCTCTACAACAAAGCTGTAAGCATCAAGACAGCATGGAATTGGCACAAAAACAGACACATAGACCAATGGAATAGAGACTTTGGAATTGGACCTACAAAAGTATGGCCAACTAATCTTTGACAAAGCAGGAAAGAATATCCCATGGAAAAAAAGACAGTCTCTTTAAAAATGGTGCTGGGAGAACTGGACAGCAACATGCAGAATGAAAGTAGACCACTTTCTTACACCATTCACAGAAATAAACTCAAAATGCATAAAGGACCTGAATGTGAGATAGGAAACCATGAAAACCCTAGAGGAGAAAGCAGGAAAAAAACCTCTCTGACCTCAGCCATAGCAATGTCTTACTTGACACATCTCCAAAGGCAAGGGAATTAAAAGCAGAAATGAACCTCATGAAGATAATAAGCTTCTGAACTGCAAAGGAAACAATCAACAAAACTTTTCTTATATTTCAATGGATTACTTCAATAATTTGTGAGAAATCCATCTTGATTTGCTGCTAGTTGTTAAGCACATTGCTTTGGATAATTTTTGTAGTGGTGCTTCTAGGTGTTACAATATATATACATAACATATCACAGTTTACTAGTATTGACACATTACTTCTTTGAGTGAAGTATAGAAAACTGCTATAGTTTTTTTTTTTTTTATCTTCCTCCTTTTAAAATATAATTGTTTTTCTGGGGCACTTGGGTGGGTCAGTTGGTTAAGCGTTTGACTCTTGATTTTGACTCAGATCATGATGTCACAGTTTGGTTTGTGAGTTCAAGCCCCGCATCAGGCACTGCGCTGACAGCACAGAGATGGCTTGGGATTCTCTCTTTCTCTCTGCCCCTTTCCTGCTCTCTCTCTCAAAATAAATAAATAAATTTTAAAATATATATAATTGTTTTCTCACAAATTATACATTGAATACCATATTAGCTGATGTTAAAATTTTTGCTTCAACTATCAAATATAATTTAATAAATTCATGAGATGTGGAATAATCATATTTATCCTTACTTTCACTCCTTCTAATACTTTTCTTTCTTTTCTGAAGTTTGAAGTCTTCTATTATCATTTCCATTCTGTTTAAAGAATCTCCTTTAGCCTTTCTTTAAGAGTATATTTGGTGGGGCGCCTGGGTGGCGCAGTCGGTTAAGCGTCCGACTTCAGCCAGGTCATGATCTCGCGGTGAGTTCGAGCCCCGCGTCAGGCTCTGGGCTGATGGCTCTGGGCTGATGGCTGATGGCTGATGGCTCTGGGCTGATGGCTCGGAGCCTGGAGCCTGTTTCCGATTCTGTGTCTCCCTCTCTCTCTGCCCCTCCCCCGTTCATGCTCTGTCTCTCTCTCTGTCCCAAAGGTGAATAAAAACGTTGAAAATAAAATAAAAAAAAAAAGAGTATATTTGGTAATGACACATTCTGTTAGTTTTCTTTTGGGAATGTATTTTCCTTTCATTCCTCAAAGATATTTTTACTTTATATAGAATTTGCAGGTGACAATACTTTTCTTTTAGTATTTGAAAAATGCTGCATCACTTTATCCTGGACTCCTGTGTTTCTGATAAGAAGTTCCCCATCATTTGAATTGTTCTTCCTTTATAGGTAATGTGTCATTTCTTTCTGGCTGCTTTCAAGATTCTTTCTTTGTTGTTTACAAAAATTTAGTTAGGTTGTCAGCATGGATATTTTTGGATTTATCCTGTTTGGGATTTTCTCAGCTTCTTGAATTTGTAGGTTTATGTATTTTTTTCTTTGTTTTGAGGGTTTTTTTTTTTGCCAAATTTGGGAAAATTTCAACTTTAAAAAATATGTATTTAATTCTACTCTCTCATTCCTCTGCTTTTGTGGCTACAATGATATGGATGCTAGTTCTTTTGTCTGTCTGACAGACCCCAACACTATTCATTTTTTTCATTCTATTTTCCCTTTTTTTCTTACATTGGATATATTCTATTGGCCTGTCCCAGGTTTACTGGTTCTATCCTATGTCATCTCCACTCTACTTTTGAGACATTCAGTGAATTAATTTTAGCTATTATAGTTTTCATATCTATGATTTCCATTTGGTTCTTTTTATAACTTGTATTTCTTTTCTGAGATGTTCTGTGTTTTCATTTGTTGCAGATAATTTGTTCAACCATTTTTATGATATTTGCTTTAAAATCATTTTCAGATATTTCCAACATCTGATTTATCTCAGTGTTGGCACTTGTTTATTGTATTTTTTCATCCATGTTAACAATTTTCCTGGCTCTTGGTATGACAAGTGATTTTCTATTCTATCCTAGACATTTTAGATATTATGAAACTCAATCCTATTTAATATATATTTTAAACAGATAATTCCCTATTGAAGTATAGCATGAGAGTTGCTCCCCACTTCGCCCCACTGACAAAAGTGGATTGCTAACTCACACTGCTTCATTGTAGATGGCTGATGTAGAAGATCAGCAACCTGCCTGGCCCTGCTGACACTTTCCAATGAAAGTAGGACACTGACTTACCACCTCATTGCCACTCTGTGAAGGTGTAAGATCAGCTCCCTGCTGGGCCCCACTGCCCTCATTGCTTGGAGAAATAGGCTGAATTACACTGCTTTGTTGATGCAGGGTAAGGGGAAGACTATCAGATCCCACTGGTACCTACTGACACCAGTGGAAGAAGAGAAAGTAGAATGCTAACTAACCCTGCCTACCACTGCCTCATTCCATCTCATTAAGACAAGGCAGGAGAATCAGAGCAGCACCTGCTTCCCCTGGGAAGGGATGCAGCTCCTTGCTCAGCTCACCAAAACCAGTATGTGAAGGAAATCATTTTGCCTGCTTCTCCCACATAAGAGATGGAAGATTCACTTTCCAATCTGCTCCCATCAACACCACTGAAATAGGGTACCAAAGCCCTTCATTTTTACCACTGTGAAACTTAGTATGGCTAAGAGACATGCTAAATAAAGAAGTAAACTCAAACGAGTATATAAATGTAACTGTAATGTGGGTTATGAAGGAAGAGCACAGAGTCCCTTGAGAAAAAAGAGGCTTTTTGAGGAAGTGACATTTAAAACCTTGAAGGATGAGAAGGGGCCAGTAATGTGACGGTAGAGGGGGAAATATTCCAAGGAGAGGAAATGGCAGGTGAGAAAGCATTGTGGTAGGAAAGAACTTTGATGTTCAAGAAAGTGAATATAAGTCCAGTGTATGGAAAAATTGAGGTGTCTAAGTAGTGAGAAAGGCCAGAGAGTTAGCAGGTACTGATTATGCACAATAATGACAGATATGTTGAGTACTTTGGATTTTTGTTCTGAGTGCAGAGAGAAGAAATTAAAGAGTTTTAAGAAGGGCAGGGATATGTTTTGACTTAACCACTAACAAACGATCACCCTGGCTGCTGTGTAAAGACTGCATCAGAAGGGAAGAGTGGAACAAGGAGACTAGTTAGGAGGCTGCAGTAGAAATCAAGATGAGAGATGATAAAAGTTGTAACAGGGTGGTAGTGTGGCGATGGGGAGAAGTGGAAATATTTAAAATAAAAGACATATCTCATTTGCCAATGGGGAATGTATTTCTAGAAATTAGAATATTTAACTGCATCACCATTATGTTAAGTTCTTATAGCACAGTCCCTATGGGAGAGGGATGATATTTCCTACTATCAATGTACAATTGGGCTTTACTGACTTCTGAATTTGTCTTCTCTGTATTGTTTGTGGTAAGTCTAATATAGCAATGTAGCTAGACCTAGAAATTAGCCCAAATCCATAGAAGACTGCACCTTGTCAAGCTGCAAACACACTTGTGTGTGCTATAACCATTAAAATAATCCCATGTTAGCTTGTCTTTGGAAAACAACAAGACTATTTTCTGGGGATCAAAAGATCTGTGGCAAGGAGGAGAAAGGAAAGTAGGAGGATGGAACACTGTTTAGCTCAGAATAAGCCCTCAATAAATATAAGCTGATATTAGACTAAACTTAATTCAATTTATTTTAGTGAAAATGCCTGTATTTTAAAAGCTTAGTTTAAATGACAGGGGTAATTTACAAATCCATAAATATCTGGAGTAGACTTTTTTCTTTGTCTTGTAGTTAATTATTTATTTTGTGAAACCGTGTTTGCATATATAATTAAAAGCTTGATAGATAAGCTGGGCATTACAGAAATTTAAATTTAACATTTTATAAGCCAAATATCCCCTGAAATTCAACCAAAATAAAAATGTGGTCTTTTATACTATGTTATTTAATAAGCAAATAAGGATTCCTTGTAAAAATTGTTTCTCAAGAACACATCTGTATCAGTTGGGATTCAGTTGTAGGAAAAAAGGGCCACTCTCCCCTTCTAGGTATTTAACACATGAAATAGGGGCCTCCTAAAAATATTGACTGGGCTAGAGGAGTGAATTCTGAATTGGGCCTCCCGAAATGAATCTCAGAATAACACTGAAGAACTGATTTATCAGAGGATAGGCTACCTCTGCTCACATTAGAAAGGCAGTGTAACTGTTAAGTTCAAAGACACAGGCATGGCTGTGCTTGAGGGATACAGAGGCCACGACTACTGCAGCTACCTTTTTACTTCATGAAGCTGGTGTCTGGGCATTCAAAGCTGAGTCCACCCTTCACCCCAGTACAACTACCTCTCAACACCAGCTAAGCTAATGGACATTAGAATGCGGCTACAGAAAAATTCAAGGTCTTCAAGATTTTGCTTGCCAGCAACAACCATGAAAGCAGTAGGAAAATGATCTTCAAATCACCTGTGCCTTCTAAATCTCATCAAAATAAATGTAATTGGTGAAGCCTAATTTGCATCCAGAAGCCTAACTGTAAGAGAATCTCTGAAATGTAGATTTTATTTATTTTTCTAGTACAGGGGGCCATGCTAGAAGGTGCTGAAAACGGGTGCCGAATGCAATTCACCTCTCTCAGTACTAAACATTGTACGTATGTGTCTTTTCATACTTACATACATACTTTACATACTTTGAACAAAAAACAGTGATGACAATATGGCAATGTCTAACATAATGCACCTCTTTCTGATAAAAACGAAGCTTGATACATCCTCTTTCAAAGAGGGAGATATCTAGAGTTTCCTCAGTAACTGAATAGATTTCTGCATGATGTTCATTCATCATGTGGTTTTGTCATAATCCCACCTGGAGGTACTGTGACTTAAAGAGTATAATAAACTTAATTACTACCAACACATTTTTACATAAAATTGTTGAGAAAAAGGAAAGGGAAAAGTGTGTGTGTGTGTGTAAGCAAGGAAGAAAATAGGATAACTATCACAGTTCTCATTTTGGAACTGATTATAAAATGGTCTCATAAGCTGTTATAAATTTTCTTCTTTTTCTATCATTTTCATGTTCTTTTGCCTTCAGCCAGCACTTCAGCAGATTTGGGTTCTTTAATTTGTAAAGTGACCTAAAACTACTCCTGAGGGGCATGAGTCCTTCATAGTTCTGCTTCAGTCTTCAATTATTTTCTTTTTTTACTGGACTTCAGGAACATACCCTTATTACTGCTTCATATATAGCCTGCCTTTATTTATGTATTGGTTATTTGATTAACTATAGTTGTTTTTAATAATGTAATAAGCATTCTCAACCCAACCACTCAAAACAAAAGTTAGGATTTTGACTGTAACCTTTCCCAGCACCACATTTCCCTCCATTTGAAGTACCACCAACCTGCTTCTCCTTTTCATGATTCCCTTGATTCATTTTTATATAGTTATATTGCATGGAAATATATTCCTAAAGATTATACGTTAAATTTTTACTTGTGTGGTATGCCTGGGTGGCTCAATTGGTTAATCCTCCAACTCTTGATCTCAGCTCTAGTCATGATCTCACAGTTTGTGAGTTGGACCCCCGTGTCTAGCTCTGTGCTGACAGTGCAGAACCTGCTTGGGATTCTGTCTCTTCCTCTCTCTGCCCCTCCCCAGCTCACACACACATATGCACTTCCTCTCTCTCTCAAAATAAATAAACTTAAAAAATATTTTTTGCATGTTTTACTTTATAGAATGGATACAAAGCATGTAATGTTTAAGATTTGTTTTGATTTTTTGACTTATCCTTATTATTTCTCTAAAAATCATGGATATTGTGTATTGCTGTAATTAATTAATTTTGACTGGCTTATTGTAATCTATTATGTGTCTGTACCATGGTTTATCCATCCTTTCTCCCATTGATGGGCTTTAGGGTTGTTTCCAGGATTTTAGTAATGTGAGTAGTACTACTATGAATATTCTTATACATATTTCTGGTTGCATGTATAATAGTTTATCTTTGATGAATACCTGGAAGTGGAATTACTAAGCCATGGTCTACGTAAATATTCAACTTTAGGAGGTAATGTGAAACTGTTTTACAAAGTCATTTCAGAAATGTTCATTCCCAGAAGTAAGGAGTAAGTCATATGGTAGCTCCACAACATCTCTAGTATTAAGTATTAGTAGACTTTTACTTTTTGAAAAAATATTTTAATGTTTATTTATTTTTGAGAGAGAGGGAAACAGACAGGACGTGAACAGACGAGTGGCAGAGAGAGAGGGAGACACAGAACTCAAAGTGGGCTCCAGGCTCCATGCCATCAGCACAGAGCCTGACGTGGGGCTCAACTCACAAACTGTGAGATCATGACCTGATCCAAAGTCAGAGACTCAACCGACTGAGCCACCCAGGCACCCCAGACATTTTACTTTTTTTGCTAGAATGTCTATAAACTGGTATTTCATTGATGTTTTGATTTGACTTTCCTCAGTCATCATTGATATTAAACTCACTTCACACAATTTTGCCCTTATGTGTCTCATGTTCTATGAAATGAATCTTGTCCATTTTCTTTTTCTGTTGGGTTGTTTGTGCTTCTCTTATGGTTGTATAGAATTTCTCTATATATTTTAGATACTAACTCTTTCTTGGCTGTATTTACCAAAAGTAGTTTTCCTGTCTGTAGGTTGTATTTTTCAATTTCTCTAAGTTGTCTTTTAATGAGTTTTATTACCATTTTTTAGTGTCTTGTTTTAAAAAATTATCATTTTTAGTGTCTTGTTAAAAAGGCCCCAATGGCTTAAATATTTTCATGCATATTTTATGCAAATAATTTTAAAGTTTTATTTTTGACTTTAAAATCCTTAATCCATCTGAAGTTGTTTTCTAGGTGTGGTGTGAGGCAGAAATCAATTTAATGTTTTCCATATGGTAGTCATTTTCCCAGCTTCATTTATTGAACAGCTCCTCCTTTCTTTACTCAGCAGATGTGCCATCTCTGTGTTATATCAAATTTTCATTCATGGGTGGGTATGTTTCCTCTATCCCGCTGATTATTTGATCTATCTCTGCTCCAATACTATACTGCTTTAATTATTATAGCTTTATAATACAGTAAAACATTGGAATGCAAGCAACATCTTCTGCAAGTGTTCCACAAGATGAGCATCATTGCTAGTAAATTTTAACTTGATAAATGAGTGATGTCTTATAGTACAAGTAATATGTGACATTGAACAGCACATGATCACAACTGAGCCAATGGTTCTTGAAATTTGCTTTGATATATCAGTGATTTGGATTACAAGCATGTTTCCAGAATGAATTATGCTCACAAACCAAGGTTTTACTGTAATTCTTAATATCTGGTAGGGCAAATGCCCTACACCTGTTCTTCATCATCACTTATGTTCTGACTTATCATTGAGCCTTTTGTCTTCAATACAAATGTTATAATAATCAAGTCACATGAAAACAGAATATAAGTTCAAATTTCATTGAATTTCTTTCTAGAGAAATTTGGAGAAAACCAGTATCTGTAAGATATTAAATATTCTTTTCAATAAGCATTTTTAAGATCTTTAAAAACATATATTAATAACACTATAATTTTCCCTATAGATGTCTTGTGCATCTTATATTAGGTTTATTCCCAGATACTTGATATTTCTGATACTATTGTAAATTGTGTCTTCTCTATAAGTATACTTTTAACTATTTGCTGTTAGTGAATAGAAATGCAAAATACTCATATATTAACCTATCTTAAGCCACTTTGGTAAACACTTCTGTTATTTCTAATGATGTGAATGTATTTTTAAAAAAATTACTTTCCAAGTTTATTTACTTATTTTGAGAGACAGAGAGAGACAGAGAGAGAGAGACAGAGCACACAGGTGGGGCAGGGCAGAGAGAGAGGGAGAGTGAGAATCCCAAGCAGAATCTGTATTGTCAGTGCGGAGACTTAGGTGGGTCTTGATCTCATGAACTGTGAGATCATGACATGAGCTGGAATCAAGAGCTGGATGCTTAACCAACTGAGCTACCCCGGCACCCTAATGTGAATGTATATTATTTGCATTTTCTAAAGAAATTATCACATCATCTACAAATAGTCACATTTTTTTTTTCCTTTCCAATCCTTGTATACATTATTGTCTTACTTCACTGGATAGGACTTCCAGTACAATACTGAAAAGTGGCAATAATGGGTTTCTTTGTCTTGTTCCTGATTTTAGTGAGACTGCTTCCAATATGTGCTCATTTAAAGTAATGCTAACTTTAGGATTAATTTACAGATGCTTTTTATCAGGTTAAGAAATCTCTTCAATTTCTTTTATTTATTCATTCATTCATTTAGTTAGTTATTTTTGAGAGAGCATGTGTGCATGAGTGAGCAAAGAGCAGAGAAGGAGTGAGAATCACAAGGTGCAGAGAGAGAGGGAGAGAGAGTGTGGAGCCAGGAGCAGGGCGCAAGCTCACCTGATGTGGGATTTGAACTCATGAACTGTGAGATCATGACCTGAGCCAAAGTTGGATGCTTAACTGATGGAATCACCAAGATGCCCAAGAAATCTCTTCTATTTCTAATTTAAGAAGAGTTTTCTTTTTGTCATAAATAGGTTTCAAATTTGATGAAAAGTCTTTTCATATGTACTGAAATGATCATGTGATTTTCCATAAAAATTTGTTAATATATTAAAGTATATTTATAGATTTTCTTGCATAGCTGGGATAAAGTCCATATGGTTATAATAAATTGTATTTTTATATGCTGTTGCATTTGATTTGCTAATATTTTGTTAGGATTTTTGCATCTGTATTCATAAAGTAATGTAATCGATAATCTTCATTTCTCATAATTCTTTGTGTTCTGGTGTCAGGGTATACTTGTCTTGCAGAATAGGTTAGGTGATAATCCCTCATTTTCTATTATATTAAAGTGGTTGCATAAAATTGGAGCTATCTCTTCCTTGAAAGTTTGGTAGAGCTTGTCTATAAAACAGTCTTCATCTAGTGTTTCCTTTGAAGGAAGATTTTAATCACTATATCTTGAAAATAGTTTTAAGGTGATTTAAGACTTTTAAATTCCTTTTTGAGTGAGTTCCGGTAAATTATATTTTTGACAGATTTGTCCATTTCTCCAAAGTTCTTAAAAGTGTTGGACTTCAGTTTTGATGACACTGTTTTATTATCTTTCAAAATACTATTATTTGGAGATCCAACATGGCGGAGAAGTAGGGGGACCCAAAATTCTCTCATCCCTCAAACACAGCAATGTTGAGGCTAAAGGACTTTGAATTCCAAGAGTACAGGCTGTAAAGTGACAGAGACATCTCCAGGGGCCCATGGGGACAACCTGGCAGGCCATAGGTGTGTGATTCTGAACTGGGAGAGATAAAACGGGCAGTGTAGGCACAGATGGGAGGAATCCCCTTCTGTGGAGAGAAAAAGGGAAGAGAAAGAGAGATTGTGGAAGTGTGTATCTGGACAAGAGAAAAACAACAGACAAGGACAGAGAACGATCCAATCTCTAACTGCGGGGCTTTCTCCAGACTGGGGCCGGCTGCCCTGTTCACACACCTGGGGAGGAGGGGAGCCAGCCCTGGGCTAGGTAACTAGTCTAGAGGTGCAGTCTGCAGTAGAACAAAGCAATTACCTCCCTGGAGTGCTGTGGGAAGAAGGTATATAAACGTTCAAAGGACAAAGACTGCCTGTGCCCACCAGCCAGAGGCGATATATTGGCGACATGGAGCAGCACTTCCCTGGAACCAGGTGCATGGAGCAGGACACTAAAAGACATCAGGGTTTAAAGCCCAGCCAAGTGCCAGGGAGGCACGGGAGTCAGCAGAGTAGGACAAACTGCCTCATTCGCGCCCACAGCACTGTGAAGATGGCCTGAATAGAGTGGTTTGTGACACCTGGTCCATGGAGGAGAGATCGAGGTGTCACCATTTTTCTTCCCATCACCAACAAGGTGGGGCTTCAGGGAACGGATAGTGGGTCCACAGTGGAGGCAGGACCGGCCTACACCAAACCACGCCCCTCCACACCAGGTAACTGCATATCTACTAGAGCAGGATTGACGCTGACCAACCAGGCAGCCCCTCCTCCAGACCAGCACTGCCACCAGTTCCGAGGCACACAGTAGTTTTGCATTTTCTGATTTAGTTCTTGGACAAAATTTATATATATATATTTATTTATAATTAAATATATATATATTATTACATAGTTTGTTTTTTTTTCTTTCCTTTTCTCCCTCTTATTTATTCCCTTCTCTAGTTTCATTATTCTAGTTTTTGGTTTGTTTAAGAAGACATATTTAATCTATTCTCTTTATACCTGTTCTATATCCCTTTCTTTATCTCTCTCTCTCTCTCTCTCTCTCTGGGTTAAGCTGTATAGTTTTTCTGCCTGGTCAATTTTCTTTTCTTTTCTTTTTCCCTGCCCCTGTCACTTTTCTCTTTGTATGGGATAAGGTCCTTTCTTTCAACACTGCCCTCACTCTGTTGTTTTGTTGGTGCTGGTGTTTTTGTTTGCTTGTTTTCCTTTCCAGGGCTATGTAAAGGAACAAATCAAAGCACACCTGGTGGAGAGTCCAAAACATCACTACAAGTAGGGAGATAAAGCAACCATAGTCACAACAACAGAGAGAAAGTAACACATTCCAAAAAACACCTCCTGAAGGGCCAGGCCCTGGACAGTGTATGACCCCTCTTTACTATAGTAGTGCTCACAGGTGTAGGACACATAACAAGCTTTTAAAACTCATAAGGGACAGAAAACTAGCCAAAATGATGAAACGAAAGAATTCTCCTCAAAAGAAATTCCAGGAAGAAATGACAACTAAAGAATTTATTAAAACAGATATAAACAATATAACTGAACAAGAATTTAGAACAATAGTCATAAGATTAATTGCTGGGCTTGAAAAAGGCATAGAAGAAAGCAGAGAACCTATTGCTGTAGAGATCAAGGAACTAAAAGTCATGATAAATTTAAAAATTCTGTAGAGGTGCAAAATAAACTAGAGGTGGTGACAGCAAGGATTGAAGAGGCAGAGGGGAGAACAGATGAATTAGAAGATAAAATTATTGAAAAAGAGGAAGCTGAGGAAAAGATAAAAAAATTCTAGAACATGAGGGGAAACTTAGATATCTAAGTGACTCAATGAAATGTAAGACTATCCATATCATAGGAGTTCCAAAAGAAGAAGAGACAAAGGGGCAGAAGGTGAACTTTAACATATCATAGCTGAGAGCTTCCCCAATGTGGGGAAGGAAACAGACATTGAAATCCAGGAGGCACAGAGGACTTCCTTCAATCATAACAGGAATAAGTCTTTTGCACAACATATCATAGTGAAACTAGCAAAATACAAAGATAGAGAATTCTGAAAGCAGCTAGTGACAAACGGGCCTTAAACTACAAGGGTAGACACATAAGGGTAGTAGCAGACCTATCTACTGAAACTTGGCAGGCCAGAAGGGAGTGACAGGAAATATTCAATATTCAAATATTCAAAGTGCTGAATAGGAAAAATATGCAGCCAAGAATCCTTTCAGCAAGGCTCTCATTCAGAATAGAAGGAGAGATAAAGGTTTTCCCAGACAAACAAAAACTGAAGGAGTTCATCATCACTAAGCCAGCCCTCCAAGAGATCCTAAGGGGGACCCTGTGAGTGGAATGTTGCAAAGAGACCACAAAGAACTGGAAACATCACTACAATCATGAAATCTACAGATAACACAATGACTCAAAATCCATATCTTTCAATAATAACACTGAATGTAAATGGACTAAATGTTCCATTCAAAAGACATAGGGTATCATACTGGATAAAAAAAAAAGACCCATCTATTTTCTGTCCACAAGAGACTATTAGACCATTTTAGAACTGAGGACACCTTCAGATTGAAAGTGAGGGGATGGAAAACCATCTATCATGCTACTGGAAGTCAAAAGAAAGCTGGAGTAGCCATACTTATATCAGACAAACTAGATTTTAAACTAAAGGCTGTAACAAGAGATTAAGAAAGGTATTACATCATAATTATGGGGTCTATCCATCAAGTAAAGCTAACAATTATAAATGTTTATGCACTGAATTCGGAAGCACCCAAATATATAAAACAATTAATCACAAACATAAGCAATCTTATTGGTAAGAATGTGATAATTGCAGGGGACTTTAATACACCACTTACAACAATAGACAGATCACCTAGACAGAAAATCAATAAAGAAACAATGGCCCTGAATGATACACTGGGCAGGATGGACTTGACAGATATATTCAGAATTTTTCATCCTAAAGCAGCAGAATACATTCTTCTCAAGTGCACATGGAACATTCTCCAAGATGGATCACATACTCGGTCACAAAACAGCTCTCAATAAACACAGAAAACTGGGATCATACCATGCACATTTTCAGATCACAATGCTATGAAACATGAAGTCAACCACAGGAAAAAAGTTTGGAAAAACTCAAATGCATGGAGGTTAAAGAACATCCTACTAAAGAATGAATGGGTCAACCAGGCAATTAGAGAAGAAATTAAAAAAAAAAATATGGACAAAAATGAAAATTAAAACACAACAGTCCAAACCCTTTGGGATGCAGCTAAGGCAGTCCTAAGAGGGAAATATGTTACAATCCAGGCCTATCTCAAGAAAAAAGAAAAATCCCACATACAAAATCTAACAGCACACTAAAGGAACTAGAAACAGAACAGCCAAGAACCACAAGGTCAGCAGAAGAAGAGAAATAATAAATAGCAGAGCAGAAATAAACAATATAGAATCCAAAATAACAGTAGGAAAGATCAATGAAACTAAGAGCTGTTCCTTTTGAAAAAATAAAATTGATAACCCCCTAGTCATACTTCTCAAAAAGAAAAGAGACAGGGCCCAAATAGATAAAACAACGAATGAAAATGGACTTACACAACCCTTAGAAATCCTAGAAATGTCCAGAAATGGATAAATTCCTAGACACCCACACATTACCAAAACTCAAACAGGAAGAAATAGAAAATTGAACAGACCCATGACTAGTAAAGAAATTGAATCAGTTATCAAAAATCTCCCAACAAATAAGAGTCCTGGGTCAGATGGCTTCCCTGGGTAATTCTACCAGACATTTAAAGTGGAATTAATACCTATCCTTCTCAAGCTGTTTCAAAAAATGGGAACAGAAGGAAAGCTTCCAGATTCCTTCTATGAAGCCAGCATTACCTTGATTGCCAAACCATACAGAGACCCTGAAAAAAAGGAAAATTACAGGCCAATATCCCTGAAGAACATGGATGCAAAAATTCTCAACAAGATACTAGCAAATCAAATTCAGCAGCATATAAGGAGAATTATTCACCATGATCTTGTAGGATTAATTCCTGGGCTGCACGGCTGGTTCAGTATTCGTAAATCAATCAATGTGTTACATCACAGTAATAGAAGAAAGGATAAAAACCATATGATCCTGTCAATAGATGCAGAAAAAGCATTTGACAAAATACAACATCCTTTCTTAATAAAAACCCTCAAGAAAGTGGGAATAGAATGGGAACATACTTAAACATCATAAAAGCCATATACAAAAAGCCCACAGCTAATATCATCCTCAATGAGGAAAAACTGAGAGCTTTCCCCCTGAGATCAGGAACACTACAGGGATGTCCACTCTCAGCACTGTTGTTTAACATACTTTGGAAGGCCTAGTATCATCAATAAGACAAAAAAATGAAATCAAAGGCATCCAAATTGGCAAGGAAGAAGTCAAGCTTTCACTTTTCACAGACGACATGATACTCTACATGGAAAACCCGATAGATTCCACCAAAAGTCTGCTAGAACTGATACATGAATTCACGAAAGTTGCAGGGTACAAAATCAATGTACAGAAATAGGTTGCATTTTTATACATCAAGAATGAAGCAACAGAAAGAGAAATCAAGAAATTGATCCCATTTACAATTGCACCATGAACCATAAAATCCCTAAGAATAAACCTAACCAAAGATGTTAAAGATCTGTATCTTGAAAACTATAGAAAACTTAAGAAGGAAATTAAAGAAGACACAAAGAAATGGAAAAACATTCCATGTTCATGGATTGGAAGAATAAATATCATTAAAATGTCAATACTACCCAAAGCAATCTACACATTCACTGCAACCCCAATCAAAATTGCACCGCCATTCTTCTCAAAGCTAGAACAAACAATCCTAAAATTTGTATGGAACCATAAAAGTCCCTGAATAGCCAAAGTAATGTTGAAAAAGAAAACCAATGTGGGAGGCATCCCAATCCCAGAC
This sequence comes from Herpailurus yagouaroundi, assembly GCF_014898765.1. Taxonomy (NCBI): domain Eukaryota; kingdom Metazoa; phylum Chordata; class Mammalia; order Carnivora; family Felidae; genus Herpailurus; species Herpailurus yagouaroundi. The sequence goes on along the minus strand of NW_024420231.1, from coordinate 806,172 downwards.
TTTAGTCTCTACTACAAAGCTGTAATCATCAAGACAGTATGGCATTGGCACAAAAACAGACACATAGACCAATGGAATAGAATAGAGAACCCAGAAATGGACCCGCTAATTTATGACCAGCTAATCTTTGACAAAGCAGGAAAGAGTATCCAATGGAAAAAAAGACAGTCTCTTTAGCAAATGTTGCTGGGAGAAGTGGATAGCGACATGCAAAAAAAATGAAACTAGACCACTTTCTTACACCATACACAAAAATAAACTCAAAATGGATGAAAGACCTCAATGTGAGATAGGAAACCATAAATACCCTAGAGAAGAAAGCAGACAACAACCTCTTTGACCTTAGCTGCAGCAATTTCTTCCTCAACACACCTCCAAAAGCAAGGGAATTAAAAGCAAAAATGAACTATTGGGACCTCATCAAGATAAAATCTTCTGCACTGCAAAGGAAACAATCAACAAAACTAAAAGGCAACCTCTGGAATGGGAAAAGATATTTGCAACTGACCTATCAGATAAAGGGTTAGTATCCAAAATCTATAATGAACCTACCAAACAAAATCAAATTGCAAATCAGTTGCATTCTTATACACAAATAATGAAGCAACAGTAAGACAAATAAAGAAACTGATCCCATTCACAATTGCACCAAGAAGCATAAAATACCTAGGAATAAACCTAACCAAAGATGTAAAATATCTGTATGCTGAAAACTATAGAAAGCTTATGAAGGAAATTGAAGAAGATACAAAGATATGGAAAAACATTCCGTGTTCATGGATTGGAAGAATAAATATTGTTAAAATGTCAATACTCCCCAAAGCTATCTACACATTCAATGCAATCCCAATCAAAATTGCACCAGCATTCTTCTCGAAACTAGAACAAGCAATTCTAAAATTCATATGGAACCACAAAAGCCCTCGAATAGCCAAAGTATTTTGAAGGAGAAGACCAAAGCAGGAGGCATCACAGTCCCAGGCCTTAGTTCTACTACAAAGCTATAATCATCAAGACAGCATGGTACTGGCACAAAAACAGACACTAGAACTAGTTCTGAACTAGAACTAGTTCTGAAACCCCAGAACTAGACCCACAAAAATATGGCCAACTAACCTTTGACAAAGCAGGAAAGAATATCCCATGGAAAAAAAGACAGTCTCTTTAACAAATGGTGCTGGGAGAACTGGACAGCAACATGCAGAAGAATGAAACTAGACCACAGGTTTTTTCCTGCCTTCTCCTCTAGGGTTTTGATGGTTTCCTGTCTCACATTCAGGTCCTTCATCCATTTTGAGTTTATTTTTATGTTTTCACTCATATGTAAAACTTGAGAAACTTAACAGAAGACAATGGGGGAAGCGAAGGGGAAAAATGGTTACAAACAGAGAGGGAGGGAGACAAACCATAAGAGACTCTTAAATACAGAGAACAAACTGTGGTTGGGGGGGGTTGAGGGGAAAGTGGGTGATGGGCGTTTAGGAGGGCACTTGTTTGGATGAGCACTGAGTGTTGTATATAAGTGATAAGCCATGGGAATCTACCCCCAAAACCAAGAGCACACTGTACACACTGTACGTTAGCCAATTTGAGAATAAATGATACTATAAATAAATAAAATAAATAAATAAATAAATAAGAAACTACCAAACAAACAGAAAATACTATTATTTGTAGTTATGCCCCCTCTTTTCATTCATATATTTTATATCTTCTCTTTTTCTCCCCCCTTGATCAATCTGGTTAGAAGTTTGTTTTGCTACCTTCCTTCCAAGGAGAAAATGCACTGGTTGTGAATATTTGTTTGTTTTAAATATCTTTTAAATGTTTATTTTTTTTTTTTACAGAAAGAGAGAAAGTGTGTCAGCACAGAGTGTAATGTAGGGATCAAAATCACAAACCATGAGATCATGACTTGAGCCAAAATGAAGTGTTGTACACTAACCTGACTGAGCCACCCAGGCACCCCTGTATATTTGTGTTTTTTAATTTCCTTCACTTATAAGCTTAAATTTATTATATCTTTCCATGTATTTTCATTGAGCTTATTCTCTTGGGTTTTTTAAAAATAACTTCTTTTTTTTTTAATTTTTTTTTCAACGTTTATTTATTTTTGGGACAGAGAGAGACAGAGCATGAACGGGGGAGGGTCAGAGAGAGAGGGAGACACAGAATCGGAAAGGCTCCAGGCTCTGAGCCATCAGCCCAGAGCCTGACGCGGGGCTCGAACTCACGGACCACAAGATCGTGACCTGGCTGAAGTCGGACGCTTAACCGACTGTGCCACCCAGGCGCCCCAAAAATAACTTCTTAAGAAAGACAATGATCTCATCATTTTTTTTACTTTCTCTTTATTATAGGGTTTTAAGGCTATAAATCTCCCTAAAAATACTGCTTTTATTTATACCCTGGAAGTTTTATTATATATTTTTACTTTATTCAGTTCTAGGTATCTTTAAGTTTCCATTGAATATTTTGCCATTAGGGCCCAAGTGATTGAGCTGCTTGCTTTGCAGCCTAACCATCCTGGAGAATCTCCTAATGCTCTGGGCCTCATTCAGAGCATTGACAGAATTGACAGAATTATGAGTTACCTGCTAAATGCATCAAATGAGCTCATTAAAATATGGTATAGGTTGCCACCAAATTGCAAAGAATCCCCCAAGTATTGTGCCTTTTTATTTAGTGGTTGGAGCTGTCAGATTCAGAAACTTATTTTTCTCATTGGAGAGAATACCCCAGTATATCTCTGGCCAGTGGACCTCTAGAAACTTCAATGAGGTAGCAGGCCCCCGATTTTCATGGATTTTAATCTTCCTACCACCAAGGCATCTGAAGTTCCTGAAAATCCCTATCACCATGATGTCATCAATAATAGTATACTATTTGGAGTGCCTGGGTGGCTCAGTCTGTTGAGCATCCAACTCTTGATTTCAGTTCAGGTCATGATCCCAGAGTTGTGGGATCAAGCCCCACTTCAGGCTCCATGCGAAGCATGGAGCCTGCTTGGGATTCTTTCTCTCTCTCCCTGTGCCCATCTCCCTTGGTCAATCTCTCTCTCTCTCTCTCTCTCTCTCTCTCTCTCTCTCTCTCTCTTCCTCTCAAAAATAAATAAAACAAAATAAAATATTATTCTAGCATCATTAGCATGATGTCCTATGGGGTAATCAATGTTCTCATGTTCTAAATTATGACCAAAAAGTTTATGTATCCCTGTAATAAAAGTGTCCATCTAAGATCAGTACCTGTTATATTAGGAAAAGTTGCTTCTGGTCTTTCCTGCTGAGTGGTACAGAGGTAAATAAGCATTTGCCAGATTGATAACTGCATACCAGGTGCTGAGAACTGTGTTGATTTGTTCCAGTCTCTTTAAGAGGCTACATCTAGAACAGCAGCTGCAATTTGGAGTTTTTCACTGATTAAGCTGTCAGTCCCAAAGACCTGAGTCTTCAGCAAAGGCAAATAAACTGCTTAAATGGGAAGTGATAGGGATCACAATCCCTTCGCACATCTTGGATATCACTACTCTGCTTTTCCCAGGAATATAGTGTTAACTCTTGGTGTACTCTTTTGGTGGGGAGAGAAGTTCCATACGCCTTCACTTGGCCCTTCTTTCTGTAATAGTCCTTGCTTTACAGGTTTGGGAGATTTGGCAATTACCAAATAATAATTTCAATTTATGCATTTGGGAACTGGAGAAATAGTCACACGATCAGTTTACAGACCTACTGAGCCCACTGTGAGATGACCAGAATTCCATTTTGTCATCTGATTCCTAGAAGCCCCTGCTTATAAGCACCAGTAAAACACAGTGATGTTTTGGATCTCCTGGGATGAACATAATGCAAACCATGTCCAATGATCCCTAAAGGTTTTAGGTATTTCCCTTTCCCCAGTATGCAATAATCCTGGTAAGTGACTACAAGTTCCTTTTGGTAAATCTATGAAGAAAGATGTATAGTACATACTCATCATGGTATTATAGGATCCTTCCTAAAGGGGCTTTGTCCTGGGAATTGTCTCATGTTTGGGAATTGGGTAAGGAACCATGTTATACACATCCAGTAGGAATTTAGTAGGCTGTTCACCTATTTTATTCCAAAAGCCTCATGAATAATTAACTACTATCTAAGTCCTATGCAGGTCAAACCATTCTGAATAATATTCTTGCTCTGCTGCCTATTACAGTAAACATGCTCACCTTGCCTCTGGTGGTTAGGTAGGTGTTGCTGGTTGCTATCTGTATTCTTTGATGCCATCATTCCCACTGAAATAGGGGGTTCCATTTCCCACCTTCATCTCCAAACTACAGCCAGTATAGTGGTTATTTTAAATCCTTTTTTGGGGTAAAATATTACACACACTCAGAAAAATGCTTAAAATAAAAATGTACAGCTTAGTGAATTATGGTAAAGTGAATATTTGTAGATCATGCAAATTACAATAGAGCAAAGACTATACCCAGAAATTCTCTGCATGCCATTTTATAGTCAAATAACTCTCCCTTTCACCAAAGTATAGCTATTATCCTACTTTTTATGCAAGCATTACATTACATTTATTTATAATTTTACCACCTTAACATGCATCTCTAAACACATAATAATATTTGGCCTATTTCTGAACCTTGCTTAAATGAGGTACATGTTGGAAGTTTACCTTAAATGGGAGTCTATATTATTTTATCTGGTTTCTTTTGCTCATCTTTATAGTTATGAAATTTATCCAAGTTGTCACATGTAGCTATAGTTCATTTTGATTGTTGTATAGTATTCATTTCATGAATGTACTACAATTTATACATTCTGTTGAAAAACATCTGGGTTATTTTGTTTGGTGCTGTTACAATAATGCTATAATGAATATTCTTCTATATGTCACTTGATGTACATATGCATGCTTTTCTGTTGGGCATATACTCAGAAGCAGAATTGTCACCCTCCCGTGTATTTTCCCATACTATTGCCTCTCCATGGATCTTTCTCAACATGTTCTTCAAACTATGTATTTGTTTACAAATTCTCTCTTCCTCTGCATCTAAACTCCATTTAATTCAGCCACTAATTATTTTCTTTAAAGTTGTTTTTAATGTTTATATATTTTCGAAAGAGAGACAGAGCACAAGCAGAAGGGGGCAGAGAAAGAGAGGGAGACACAGAATCGGAAACAGGCTCCAGGCTCTGAGCTATCAGCACAGAGCATGATGCGTGGCTTGAACTCACAAGCCAGGAGATCATGACCTGAGCTGAAGTCTTACAACCATCTGAGCCACCCAGGCGCCCGCTAACCACTAATTCTTAATGTCAATTATTACATTTTGTACTTATAGAATTTCTATGTTTTTAATTTTTTAAATGTTTATTCTTGAGAGAGAGAGAGACAGAAAGAGAGACAGAGAGACAGAGAGAATGAGTAGGTAAGGGGCAGAGAGAGAGAGAGAGGGAAACACAGAATCTGAAGCAGGATCCAGGCTGGAGCTGTCAGCACAGAGCCTGACATAGAACTCGAACTCACAAACTGCGAGATCATGACCTGAGCCAAAGTCTGACACTTATCCAAGTGAGCCATCCGGGCGCCCCTAGAATTTCTATTTTTAAAATCTGCTTTAGGGCCCCTGGGTGGCTCAGTTGGTGAAGAGTCAGAGTTCAGCTCAGATCATGATCTTATGGTTTGTGAGTTCAAGCCCCACATCCGGCTCTCTGTTGTGGGCACAGAGCTCTCTTCAGATCCTCTGTTTCCCTCTTTCTGCCCCTTCCCTACTCATGCTCGTTCTTGTTCTCTCAAAAATAAATAAACATTTTTTAAAAGAATGCTTTATATTTTCCTGCCCCTGATCTGTTTAAATTTTCAATCATTTCCTTTATCTTTAGAAACTGGCAAACATAGTCATTTTAAAATCTACATCTCAAAATTTCAATATGTGGAGTCACATGGGTCTTTTTCTATGCTCTGTTTTTCTTCTATTTCTTGATCAAGTTGCCTGCTTTGGTTTATCTTTCACGTACTCCAGATGCTATATTAAAACATTTGAGTTTAGAAATAATGTGAAGCTTGCAATAATGTTATCTTCCAGAAACAGAGTATTTTTTGTTGCTTCTGCCAGGTACCTGGGAACATTAGCAGTCCGGGTTCATGTTAATCCAATATTAGGATTGAGATTTTCTGAGTCATCACAATGACTCAGAGCTGAGTTGCAATCTTTATGAAAGTTATTTTACTTCCAATCCTAGGGTGCAATTCTCTAGGTTTCCAGCCCAAAGGGTAGGAGTTTTACCAGGACTTCTATTCAGTGGCCTTAATAAATCATGTGCAGGTTTCTGAGGTAGCACATTGAAGTCAGAGATTATTTTAGTTATACCCATTTCTACAAATCCTATCAAAAAGTATGCTTTTCCCCCTTGATTTGTGTCCTTAAATCCTTTCCTACTTATATGCCACAAGTTTATGCTGACAAAAATTAACAGCATATTGGAATGCTTTCAGCATGTGCTCGTTCTTTTCTCAAATCAGACTTTGAGGGGTGGTAACACTATGGGATATTTCAGGAATGCAGGACCACCTTCATCAATAAGTGAGAAGGGGCTTCTTATGCTGGCAAAGGAAATTCAATGGAATTTGGAGGTTCAGATTAATTATCTTGCTATGAATTGTCTCAATTTCTAGGTGTAATATTCAGTAATTTTTCAAACTGGTGTGTTGGAGTCATTGACCAATTATAATCAACATCTGATTAATTAGTATCGATACTCACTACTTCCAAGTCACTCATCATGTTATCTTCTTAATGAAGAATGCTATGGCCACATCACTTAAAGTTTCATCTTGCTCCAGACTCAGCACTGCCTATCCCTCTTATTTTACTTCAATAGCACTTTCACTTTCTAGCATACAATATCATTTACTTTTTTATTTAAGTTTATTTATTTTGAGAGAGACTGAGAGAGAGAGAGAACAAGCAGGGGAGGGGAAGAGAGAGAGAATCCCAAGCAGGCTCTGGTCCATCAGCACAGAGTCCCATGCAGGGCTAAAACCCACGAACCATGAGATCATGACCTGAGCAGAAATCAAGAGTCGGACACTTAATTTAGTGAACCACCTAGGCGCCCCACGATATCATTTACTTTTAAAAGATATATTTATGGAGAACAAACAGAGGGTTACTGCAGGGGTTGTGGGAGGGGAGATGGCCTAAATGGGTAAGGGGCATTAAGGAATCTACTCCTGAAATCATTGTTGCAGTATATGCTAACTAACTTGGATGTAAATTTAAAAAATAAAAAAAGATATATTTATTATTTTCTGTGCCCTTCCACTAGAATGTAAGGTATTCTGTGAGGGCAGGGATTTTTATTTGCCATGTTACTGTAATAAACATGGTATAGTATTCACTTAAAAGAAATAGAACCACTCTGGCAATTTTAGGCAACAAATTATTTAATATAGGCAACCAGGTGCTTACAAAATTCTTGGCTAGAGAAGTGAGTTCTAGGCTAGTTTTCCCCAATTAACACTGTCAAACTGTCTCATCTGGGGTACTTCTAACTCTGCTACATTCAGGAAGCTTAGGAGTGAAAGCAATGAGGAAGCCATGCCTGGAACTTTAAAGTCGACCTTAAGACCATGTTGGCACATCTGCAATTCAGCAATACGGAATTTACTGCCTTACTATAACTACTTCTCAATACTCACAAATCTAGTGATTGGACCCTGTAATGTTGCTTCAGCAAGACCCAGTGTTTCCAGATCTTGCTTGTGACAATTAGCAATGGTCAAAGTGGCGGGAAGATGTCCCTGTCTCACTTAAATTTTCCTAATTTGCAAACTGCCTCCAGCACCCTGGAATTTCTAGTCTTCTAGTATCTGTATTATGGGCAGGGATACTAGGAGGAGATGGGAATGGATGCTGTGTGTGAATTTACTGTATCTACTACATCAAACAAAGCAGGGTGTGTGTATATTATATTTAACTACCTATAATGTGCTCTTATTCAAACATCACTATTCTCTTGCAAAAAAAAAGGGGGGGGGGGTAGAGCTTATTATTATGCAAACCTAGTATAGTTAAAGAATGCCTTCTTTCCCTAAATTGTTTTAACACCTCTGGAAGATTCTTTATGCAAAGATGTATTTCTTGTTCTCTGCATTGTGAAATTAAAGTTGAAATCAACTGATAGCAATTGCATTTCCCCCACTTGTTTATGAAAGTGATTATTCGTTAGCAGAGGCATACTAAGAGAAGAAGGCAGTGGGAGCAATCTGCCTTGTGAGATTTTATCACTTACATTGTTTAGAATGATGGCACATGGTGATGATGAAAAGCAAACTGATTTTAGTTAGTTATATTATTAAGATTCTCTACAGAATATAGACTCCTTATTGTCTGCACCCAGGGCAGTTGCTCCATTGCCCTATCCTTGTTACATCACTGTTTGTTAGTATTATTAAGGTTATTTTTACTTAGAATAAGTGATTTTCATCTTGCTCCCTAGGTAAACTCTAGAACAGATTTAAAAACAAAATTATGAGGTGTGAAGTTAGAGGACTAATATTAAAAGCATAGACGTAGAACAGTGATTCTCAATTATGGCTGTACATTCGAAAATTCTGAAGAGCTTCTAAAAAATGCTGATCTGGGTCCCACCACCATACATTCTGATTAAATTCTTCTGGGATGAGGACTGAGCCTGGATACTTTTTAAAAGCTAATATAATTCTAATCTACAAACAATGTTGGAAAGTACTTTTTTCACACAAGTAAAGCACTTGTGGGGTGTATTTTAAGCTCTAAGTGTGGATGTTTGTAGATGGGGTAAGGTGAGCATTCTGCTGCTGTGCATTAAATGACCAAGGCTTCCTAAAGGAAGTAGGCTTGATACATGGTATAGGATAGAGCAGCAGGAGAGATTGGTAACATGGCAGTTTCAGTCCAGATTTGGAATTGGATGGTGATGAGAAAGCAAGCTTTATTGGAAGGGTAGGAACTAATTGGGAAAAAGGTAGCAATTTTGGAGGTATTTGGAAGTCCCTGATTTGTGGCAACATTCTAAGGTTATATATCTATTATATATGATCAAGGCAATGGATTCTATTAACCTACTAGTACCCCAGGAGTGGAACCCATCTGGAGCTCTTTCTAAAGTTTGGTGGCAGGGTTACACTTGTATCTAGATCAATGGTTATCAAACTTGGATGTACTTTAGGATTACCTTTGCAGCTGTAAAAAATACTGGTACCCAGGCCCCAACTCTCACAGATTCAGATTTAATCAATCTGGAATGGTACATGGGGAATTAATATTTTCTGTTTTTGTTTTTATTTTGTTTGATCTCACTTAAAAAATCTCTTCAGGAGGTCCAGTGCACACATAGGATTGACAAAAACTGACCTAGATGGATCACAAAGCCTTGCAAGGATGTCTATCCCAAATAGATTTTCTACGTGTTTTTCATAATGTTCTGTTCCTTTTTTCAACATGTTGTATGAGCATCAGATTTCACTGATAACCCTACCCAGACCCCAATAATTTTTCCCTCTTATGCTAATTTAGTATTCTCCCAAGCAGTTATCACCATTTGACATGAGTAAAAATGTTGTAACCAGAGTGATTTTTAAGATGTGTGTCAGATTATGTCACTGCTCTGCTTGAAAACCTGCCAATGGATTTTCATCTCTCTCAAACTGAGTCAAATTCTTTACTATGGCCTACAAGGTCCTACATGATCCTTACCTCTCTGAGATTCTATTACTGTCTCCCTCACTAACACTGTTCCAGTCACAGTGGCCTTCTTGCTGTTCTTTGAATATACCAGGCATCCTCCCACCTGAGTGTATTTGTACTTGCTGCCTTCTTTTCCTGGGATGATCTTCCCCCAGATATATATATATAGATTTTTCCACCTTGAGCACCTTATTTAATATTGCAACTCTCCCTGTCTACCCCACAAAACTTATTCCTTTGTCACTGCTTTATCTCTCTTCATATCACTTATCAACATCTGACATTATATATGTGTACATATATATATATGACATGTTTTATATTTTATATTTATATATATCTGTTTATTTTTTAGGGTCTGTATCTCTTCATTAGAATATGAAGATTCACAAGGAAATAGGAGTTTATCTATTTTGTTCAGTGCTAATCCCTGGAACCTAGAAGAGTGCCTGCCACTCTTTGATTTGATCCACAAATATTTTGTTGTTTGAATAAAAAAATCAAAGAGATTGGGTTATAACTTCACTATGCAAATATAAATGTGTTTTCTTTTCTCATTTTGGGGAAAAGGAAATAGCACTTATTGAGTATCTATCTGCCAATATGATAGGTACTTTTCACATGATATATTATTTAATTCTCAAAATATATCTAATGAAGTAGGTATGATTATTTTTATACCCATTTTACAGATGTGTAACTGAGGCACAATTAGACTACTTTGCCCAAGTTCATATAGCTTATAAGTACTGGTGCTGCTAGATTTTGAATCCAAGTTTATCCAACTTCAAGGTTCATGTTATTGCTGTAAATGACCACACCCTCAAACTCATTCTTGGAAATGAGTTTAACAAATTAGTTCTTATTTTACTGATTTTGGGGGAGGACAAGGAAGGGACGATGAAAGACAGAAAGGAGAAGTAGAAAGCTTATTGGCTGATGAGCTTCAATGGAGCAGTTAGGGACAACAAGCTCTGGAGGGGACAGACACTTGTGGGGAAGGGTCAGAGTTAGGAGTGTGTCACTAAAAAAAATCTCCATGGTTGGACTGACCATTTGGTTTGGCATTAAGTCATTGACCTATATCCCAGGAGCAAAGTAGAGGCATCCCAGCCCCTTTAATAGGAGTTAAAGGGTCTATAACCATCAATAAGACTATGGAGATTGTTCCTACACCTACCCTGGGTTTCATGTACTGTAGCTTGCATTCTCCTCCTCCCCTCATCCTCGTTGTGCTTGACATTACAAAGGGGAAAGGGTTGTGGCAATGGCTGTAACAGTCACCTAGTCTCAGGGCAGGGATGAGACCTTTAGATGTCCTAAGCACTAAAATTATGACCCCATAAAAACTCCAAACCTTAAAATAATGAAAGTTTTTTTTTTCTCCCATATGACTAAATTGATGCTTTTCCCCCTTTATTTATCAAATATCAACATCTTTCAGAATTTGTTCTTCTTGATAAGGGAGTGAGTGGGTATAGCTGATTTGTTAGTGCTTTAAGTAGCACTCTGTGTACATTTGGGTAAATAGCAAAGACAAGAGGCTAGAGCAAAGAGAAGTTCAAGTTTGAAGGGTGAGAGGAGAAGGGGAAAGGCTTCAAGTGTGTAGTGCTGCTGGGAAACAGAAGGACCAGGTGAAGTGACTAAATGGGAACCCTTGGACAGCTAGAGGGGCATTCTGGGCTTTTGGGGGTCTGGGTAGCAAAAGGAAGGAAGAGCAGCATCAAACTGACCGTTTTTGCTAAAGATTCCCCCACCTGGGTATTGATGCCGAGTGGGTGAGCTGTGGCATGGTGATGGTACTACAGAGAGGGCTTAAATAGGGCCTTTGTCTCATCACTATTTCTGTGCCAACCCAGAACTCCAGGGAGACAAAACTGTGACGTTGTAAGGGGTTAGATCTATAGCTTCCATTACACCACTGATTCCTGGTCCTCACCCCTGCCAGTTCTTCACAGCTAACTAGGCATGAAGTGAGAAATCTGTGCTCACCAAGGTCCTTAGGGGATAGGAGCAAAGTGCACAGGCAAATTGTAGTAAACAGGGAAGAAGAAATAGGTCCTTAGTGCAGTGTTATCAAATAATGAATTTGATAATTCATAAAAATCATAAAATAAAAAATTGATTTTATGATTTTTAAAAAAATCATAAAAATAAAAACAATTTATAAAATCAATAAACCTCAAAAAACAAAATCTAAAATGTTTGGATGTCTAAATTCTATTTTAATCAATGGTAACATTTTTGAGAACTCATTCTTTATTCTATCACACAGTAAATGCTCAATTTCGCTGGAAGTATATTCTCATCTGATTTATATTCTACAACATTGACATTTCTCTTTTCATTCACTCTTAAGCCTATTCTGAGTAAAGACTGCCAACTGTAACATATTAGCAGTGGCTGTGAAATGGACTATTTTCCACTAGTGGCTAAGATCAGACCAGATTATGGAATATAAAGCTAGTTCTAGAAATTCAATTTGCAGTAGATATGTATGAATAATTTATGTGTGCTTACATTATAACATAATAATTAAGGTACCATTGATTTATTATAAAAAGTTAAAGTATGTTCAATGATACCACTTTATCTTTGCATTTAAAATTAAAATATAAATCAGGGGCGCCTGGGTGGCGCAGTCGGTTAAGCGTCCGACTTCAGCCAGGTCACGATCTTGCGGTCTGTGAGTTCGAGCCCCGCGTCGGGCTCTGGGCTGATGGCTCAGAGCCTGGAGCCTGTTTCCGATTCTGTGTCTCCCTCTCTCTCTGCCCCTCGCCCGTTCATGCTCTGTCTCTCTCTGTCCCAAAAATAAATAAACGTTGAAAAAAAATAAATAAAAAAAATAAAATTAAAATATAAATCAAAGGTATCATTAAAAATAATTTCACCTTACTGTATATTTCAAAGTCTATGGGTTATTTTATTTCAATGCTTCTAATCTCTTAATTCAGCTAAAAAAAGAGATGACTGTAAGAAGTGACATGATAAATAATTTAAAGCATAACACTTTTATGCCATAATTCTGACTACAGAAGTGAAAGATGATCCAAAGTGGCAGAGGTTCTAAATTGCTGAAAAGGTATTAGCATTCTTGTATGAAGTTCTGGCATATGAAAGTGAAGTTCTGTTTATTGGCACCTTCTTATTGAAAGATTTAGAAAGATTCAAATTGATAATGGGTTTGTTGATCTGGAATGGATTTGTATGATCACTGTTGTGTCTAGAGCTTGTTGACTACAACAACAAAAAGAGAAACAAATTTGAGTCCTGGTCATCATATAAAGTGATTCACTCAGGACTTGAAACTGATGTCTGTGATGATTCATGGTGGAATAGCAATACTAGGAAGAAGAGAAAGAAAAATATCAAGATCCAGATCCATTCTTCTATGGAAAAATGGATTTTATGTTATCCTAGCATTTTCACTAAATGTGTCTGATTATTTTTAGCTTATTAATGATACTATAATAGTAGCTAGTTGGTATTTATCTCCAAAGCATTCTAAATGCTTTGCAAGCACTTTCTTATTATTCTGTACCATATTCTTGTCAGGTGACAATATCTGCCATCCCCACTTCCCAAGGCAATTTAAGAGAGAGAAAAACAGAGATACCAAATGAGGAAACAACAACAGCAGCAACAGAAAGTTTTCTCAGATTTTCTGATTCCTACCTAGTATGTTCTGCATGGAGCTTTGCTGCATTGCTTCAATGTGTATGATCTAAAATAACCAGCATGTAGTGCAAGTCCAACAATGTGAAATTTTCTTTTTTGAAAGTTAGTGATGTTTTTGACATGTGAGTTCTCTTTTGTATTTTCATGGGAAGTAAATACAGCTACCCAGATCCCTAAGATGTTGTCTTACATTCTAAGAAGAGAAGATTCATATTGGTGGGGGTGTTGGGTGCAGTTCTAATTGCAAGCTTTCAGTGACTCTTGGTATTTTTAAGTTAAGCTGCCAGTTCAAAATGGGCACTTTTAGAGAGTAGGGTTTTTTTACAGACTGAATGCTTGTACCCCCCATTTATATGATGAAATCTGAACCCCCAGTGTGATGGTATCAAGAGGTGGAACCTTTGGGAGGTAATTAGGTCATAAGGTCAGAGCCCTCATTAGTGAGACTAGTGCATTTATGAGAAGAGACAACAGACAGCTTGCTTCCTTTCTCTTTCTGTCTCCATTATGTGAAGATAGGAGGAGGCCAGAAAGAAGACCATCGCTTAGAACCCGATCATGCTGGCACCCTGATCTCACACTTCCAGGCTACAGAATTGTGAAAAATACATGCTTAAACCACCTAGTCTATGGTATTTTTGTTATAAGCAGCCTGAATTGACTAACGTAGGGTTTAGAAATTTTGTTAAAGGAACTTTGTCTTTAAGTTTTGAGATTACAAAGCTATAACATGCAGTAATAGAGCTAATCCTGCTTTCTGTTCTTGTTCTACAACAATCCTTTCTAGTAACACATTATTCTTCTTGTGCTAAAATATCAGCTATTGGGTATGGCTAAGGAAAATGATGTTCAGGTTGATCCAGCATTCTGGTTAATAAAAGGTATCATGCATATGCCAGTTTTCAAATACTGAGACAGTAGTATCATATACTTGGAAGTAAATTGATGTCAAGGATACATAAATTTTTCTCTGATCTAAAATACACTACATAATCACAAGATATTGCCAGGGTATCTTAATAAATAAAGGAGCTTTCCTAGTGCCACAAATAAGCTAACGTGACAGCTGAGAGTTTCAGTTGCTAGAATGCTGTATAAGAATGTTTATCTAGAAACACAGAGAAATAATTAATTTACCTTATGGAGCTCCTTTTAAGATTGGACCCAACTTCTCAGTGCTTTAAAAGTACTCATGTCAAAATCAGAAACCTTAACCTACAGCATTGCTATTTGAAACTCAACTCCAATTCAAAGCATCATTATTGAGACAGTATTGGTTTCTGATGTAGCAAAACCAGTTCCCCAAGTGTCACAGGTGCTTCTTTAAGCTCTGGATTGATCCTTTTTGTTGTTGTTGTTGTTCTATGGTGGGGTTGTCTTTTATTATAATGCAGAAGATTTTCTTCTTTTAGTGATAAAAGCCTGAACTCAAACCAATTGATTTAGAAAGCTGTTTTTAACTGATTTTACCCTTTCTGGAAAATATGCTGATGCTTAGTGATATCAGACTTTCCTTTGACACAGGGATTCTTAGTGATTATAAAAATAAATAAATATTGACTTCCTTTCTTTGATATTGATAGAGGTTTTTTAGTCTGAGGCTTATTTTTCTCTGTTCTCTTCAGAAACCCAAGCTGATGGAAGAGTTGCTTGCTTCTCTAAAGAATAAACCAAAGGTAAAGGGATTTAGGTGAAATGTAAAGAGAAATTTCCTGACAATATAGTAAAACACGGGAGTTAGTTTTGTCAAAGCAAGCTGTTGCATATTAAGAAGGAATATCCTCCCCACCAAGAAGTCAATCAAGGCTTGAGATGGGAAAGGGGAAAGCCAGTGCAGTGGGTATCATTGCCTGTACCCACATTCTGATGCTTGACCTTGCTGCTTGCCCACTTTAGGCCTCAGTAGGGAGATGGAGATAAAGCAAGGAGGAGGATAAAGAGAGAAGAGAAGTGACATATACTACTTCCTTATGAGTCTGGATTTTGAAGTATAATACCTATGAAACTCCTTCTCACTGAGTTAAATACAAACTTCTCAGCCTGACATTTGAGGCCCTCCACAATTTGGCTCCAATCTATTGTTCCAGGTTTTTCTCTCACTCGTCCTTTGTAGGGACGCTGGGCCACAAACCACATTGGATAGGCCCCTTTCCTAATAAAATGCACCACAAATTTCTGCTATATATACTTACTTATGCTTAGACTTTCTGGCCCTTCTGCTGTTTCATTGAACTTGAATTCCACCACTTTTTGCCTCCCTTCATCCTGGGCACACTGATCTTTTTAGTGCTCTTCTTTGCTGAGCATTCTCTTTATTCATGGCGTTTATACTTCCTATTCCTTCTGTTTTGAACACCGTCCCAGTTATACGATGGGCATATTCCCTTATCTTCTTTAAGACATTCCTCAAACCTTGATTTTTCTGTGAGGCCTTTTGTGACCACTCTATAGTCTTCCTGGTTCCTTCTATATCACCTACCCTACTTTACTTTTTTCATAGCACCATTCCCTGCTATATTATACCACTTGCTTATATGCTATATTTCTTATCAGAATTTAAGTTTCATTCTGGCAGAGATATTTGTCTGTGTTGTTCACTGCTATATACCCAGTACCTAGAAACAGTGTCTGGCATATAGCGGTCTCTCAATAAATATTCACTGAGCAAATGAATGAACTAATGCTATGCCTTCTGTCTGAAATCCCCCTTATTCATATCCACTTATCTTTTAAACCACATTAAAATGGTACCTCCTTAGTGAAGCTGTTCCTGATTCCTCCCAACAATATTTTCCCTCCTGTGACTTCCTACAATATCTCTTCTTTGAAGTGATCTTACTATATTTTCACCTGTGCCATTGGGATCTATGAATTTTCTTCTTCCCTCTGGTAAACATTTGCTTCCTGAGGGCAAAGATTGTGTTCATATCCATACCCCTTTCACAAAGGCCTTCAAAACTTATTTAAGAGTTCCATTTCTGGAATGGCAGCATGAGGAACTCCATGAGGAGCTCTGGAAATTGTCCTAGGGGCATACAGCAAATAAAGAAATATTTATTTAATAAAATCTAACTCTTGGTAAGAGCAGTTTGGCATTATGGCACTTGATCCATGACCCATTCATTCCCTCCTCCTCCTCGACTCAGCTCAGCTTAATAAAAGCTTCACTCCATGTGTATGTGGCTGAGAGGACAGGGCTCCCTCTTTCAGTTCCCAATGAGGTGGTATGATATCTTATTAGGAGGAGCAGGTCACCAGCATTTTGTATCTGATCCAACTTGAATTTGAAGATGCTAAATTCCTGGTGAATGTGGCTGAGTGATTAAGAGCTTCTTTTTTCCACTCAGCCCACACTCAGCATGGAGACTCTAACCAAGACATAGCAGGATGGGAATACTGGGGCTCTGACCACACTCACAGTAGCTATATGGTAAGGGACAGTTTCCTGCCATGGAAGACAAGCTAAGAAGATCAAAGGCTACAACCCTCGCCTGGAGTAGTGGCTCAGAGATTTTGCCAAGGTAGAGAGACAGCCCATAAGAACAGAAAATTCTGAAGCTTTCCTGAAACGAACGGACTTACTTGAAAAAGAATGTGAGGGAAGTTCAAGCTTAAAGGCACCTTTGAAAACAATAAAGATTTTGGTTGTAAGCAAATAAGTAGAGGCTAGTAGCTCCTCTTAAGAACAGCAAGGTAAACTATAGGATAGCTAGTTCACTAGAGAGAATCAGAGAAAGAGCTATGAAGAGCCCTCCTGGGGTCAGAGCAAATCTCGAAGATGGCCCCCAAAACTAGTCCTGCCCAAATTTACCTGTGTAAGACCATGGAGCAATTTATGCTCAGGGCATCATTGAAAACAATAAAGGAACCCAACAGTGGAGCATGACAACTGAGTATGATACCAAATGAAGCACACATCCTAACAGAGAGGTCAAGGAAAGATACAGAGCCCTGGTAAAAACTGTAGTCAGCCCAGGATAATTGAGTGCATGGTCAGATCTTTGTCTTCCGAGGAATGACACCAAATACTCTAGCAAGAAAAGACAAAAACAAGTCCCAGAGAGTGGGGAGGCGAATAATTTTTCAATGTTACTGTATTACCTAAAATCTCCAACTTTCAACTCAAAATTATAAGATGTGAAAAAAGTGTGACACATATACAGAAAGGAGAAAAACAACAACAATCAGGCAACAGAAACGTTCTGTGAGAGAGCCAACATGACCAATTTAACAAAGACTTCAATAAGTCATTATAAATGTTTTAATAAACTATGATTAAAGAAATAAAATGAGTTATGATGAACTTGTAATCAAATAGAGAATATCAATAAAGAGATAGAAATTGTTCTTTAAAAAGAACCAAATAGAGGGGCGCCTGGGTGGCGCAGTCGGTTAAGCGTCCGACTTCAGCCAGGTCACGATCTCGCGGTCCGTGAGTTCGAGCCCCGCGTCGGGCTCTGGGCTGATGGCTCGGAGCCTGGAGCCTGTTTCCGATTCTGTGTCTCCCTCTCTCTCTGCCCCTCCCCCATTCATGCTCTGTCTCTCTCTGTCCCAAAAATAAATAAAAACGTGGAAAAAAAAAAAAAGAACCAAATAGAAATTCTGGAGTTGAAAAGTATAGTAACCAAAATGAAAAATTTGTTAGAGGAGCCCAACACTCGATTGGAACTGGCAAAAGAAAGAATTGATGAACTTGAAAATAGATAGTTATATATTAATATCTGAAGGACAGGGGAAAAATAATGAAAAAAAAGAATAGGGTCTTGGTGAAATATGGGACACTATTAAAACACACTAAATTATGTATAGTGGGAATACCTGAAGGTTAAGAGAGAAAGGAGCAGAAAAAACAATTGTGGAAATAGTGGCTGAAAATCCATTTGATGGTTATCGGTAATCTATATATCCAAGAAGTTCAGTAAACTATAAAGGATAAACACCAAGAGATCCATGTGTAGACACATCATAGTAAAAGTGTTGAAAGCCAACAAAGAGAAAAATCCTAAAAACAGCAAGAGAGAAATGACTCACCACATACAAGAGAACCCTAATAAAATACACAGATAATTTCTTTCAGAAACAACGGATGGCAGAAGGCAATGGGATAGCATACTCAGTGCTGAAAGAAAAAGAAACTATCAATGAAGAATCTATCCACATACAGCAAAACTAGCTTTAAAAAATTAAGGCAAAATAAAAAACATTCTCAGATAAAATAATGAGAAAATGTGTTGCAAGAAGACCCATTTTGTAAGAAATACTAGTTGAGGTTCTTCAGTATGAAAGCAAATGACCCAGCAAATTTCAATACACATGAAAAAACAATACCAGAAACATAATTATATATTTATAAAAGGCAATATAAATATTTTTCATTATTCCCTTCAGTTATTTAATTGTATAAAATAATACATATCCATATATATATATATATATACACACACACATATGCATGTGTGTATATATTCATATATGCATTATATATAATTGTGTTGCTGGGCTTATAACATACAGAAATGCAATATATTTGACAATAACAACACAAATTGGGTGGGTAGGAACAATGTTATATTAGAGTAAGGAAATTGCACCAGATGATAAATTATATCCACAAAAGAAAATGAAGGGAGCCTGACTTGTTTTTGAGAGGTCACTGGTTCCTTCCCCGTTTTCTTGGCCTCTTGTTCCGGTTTGGACTCTTTATTCTTACATTCCTCAAATTCTTTGAGATCTCTTCATTTAACCACAAACCAGACCAGTAGGAAGGATTAGCCGAACAAGTGGCCCTCTTTGATGGGTAGGAAGAGCCTTTTCCCATCCAAATCAAACCCATTGATATTCCATGGTCCCTTAAATTCCCAGTTCTGGAAAGTCTTCTTAAGATCTTGGGTGAAGGATGATATTACTCAGGAGAGTAAGGTAATCCTGCCTAGTCATTTATCAGACTGGAAAACCCACCACGCTCAGCAGTCCTCTACTGGAAGATGGTAAGTACACAGGAGAGTAAGTTTTGATGGCATGGGAGGGACAAAACTTGGACACATAAAGGGACACTGGGTGTTAGAGTGAAGCTGGGTCAAATTGGGTAAGGAATCCACAGGATAGGAATATGGGGCTTTTGTTTTTTGTATTTTTTTAATGTGTTGTCTACTTCACAATTTGCCAAAGGATATTATTGGCTGCTATCCTCAATGAACTCCCTTCACTCCTACTGCTAGCTCCTTAACACCCTAAATGTGAGACACCTCATGGTTTGGCCAAAAGGCCTTACCCATGAGAGCCTAGCTGCTCAACTCAGGCCCAGGGTCTGAGGGCTTGGTCCTTTTAAAAGGCTAGATTGGACGCACCAGGCACCCAACAAGACAGGTTTACCCTGCGTTGGTGCAGTCACTGGCAGGATGGAAGCATATGGCATTGAACACAACATGAATATAGGTCAGGCAGGCTGGAAGCAGTGAAGCAGGCTGTGCAGGGCAAGTACACAGGCAGAGGGAAGTTTACATGAACTTTCTAGCAAAGAGGAAGGGAAGTTGGCTGTCTAGTACCTGTCAGAAGAATGGGCTTTTATCTTAAGTGTTGTTACAAAACAAGAAAAAACTGTAGCACATTTCCCCTGTTTCAAAAATATAGTCTCCTCACCCACCCCCACCCTATGCATATAAACAACAAAAATCTGGGAGGGTAACTTAATATTGGTTCCTGCTGAAAGGACTTTTCTGAAGTGTCTTGATTCCCCAACTTAACCTCAATTGCAGAAGGAATTTTTCAGGGTGGGGTTTGGAGAGATATGATGGGTGAGATGGTTCATGGGGAAAAAAAGAATGCATAAACTTGGTAGGAGAGGTGAGGAAGGGACTGTAATTTTAATTGTGCACAGGCTCAGGCTCAGACTTTAAAAATCCAGTTGATTGTGGACCAAAGCTAAGTGGCCAAGGAAGGCGGGCTTGGGTCTGTGCTGCGCACCAGGCACAGAGTTCTCAGTTACCCCCTCTCAGTCCCTGTCTCCATCTCTGGCTCATTTCACTCTCCGTAGCTAGTAGCTAACACAGAGCGATGGAGCAACCTTAGGAGAACAGCTGGAGAAAGCTCAGAGAAAGACAGATAGGATCCCAGCGCAGCAGAAAATGCTTGGGCACAGTGCTCAGCTGACCCCTTACATGAGCAATCCTGTTAAGTGTGTTAATCAGCAAGAAGCCCGTGAGCCAAGTGGAACGCTCTGGGAGATACCTGGAAAGGAAACCGGACTCTTCCTGGGCTGCAATTCAGATCCTGATGGTTTCTAAGTCGCAGTCCCTCTTCCCTATCACTCTTAAAGGAGCTCCTGAGCTGTGTGACCTTGGAAAGCAGGTGGTCAGGATCTTCTCTGGTGAGCCTCAGGCATTCGGCCTGAACAATCAAGGCCCAGGTTACACCTCCAACCCCCTCCTGGGGTCCCAGAACCCTCCTGCTCACTGTTCGGTTGTCAGGGCTGGAGAACCCTGAGACTTAGGGATCTCTAACGTGGGAGGGGTGGAAAGGAGTTCTCTCTGGGACTGGGAAACTCGCATTATGAACACAATTGGACTGTGTTATTTTTTAATTTTTTTCTTGGTGTTTATTTATTGAGAGACAGAGACAGAGCATGAGCATAGGAGGGGCAGAGAGGGGAGGAGACACAGAATGTGAAGCAGGCTCCAGGCTCTGAACTGTTAGCACAGAGCCCGACTGGGGGCTCGAACTCACAAACCACAAGATCACGACCTGAGCCGAAGTCGGATGCTCAACCGTCTGAGCCACCCAGGCGCCCCCGGACTGCGTTTTTAATATTAACTTCTTGCCTGGGGGGAACCAAGCCGGTAAACTCCTGGTTGAGCTAGATACCTATTCAGTGTTTGGAACTAGGGACCAGGATTATTGAAAAACTTTGCTTTGTGGCTTCCAACGCCTGCACTCAGTTGAGCGCTCTCCCCAATTCTGTATGCCGGCCTACTCTGGTACGGACACTAGACGGCGCTGCCGGGACGCACTTTCCTTCTCCGAGGAAAGGTAAGAGGGAAGTGTTGTGTTTTTTTTTTTTTTTTTTTTCTACCCGGGGATGGGGGACTCGGGTTTGGCAGTCTTTCCCAGTCTCCCTCCCCTTCCCTCCCCGAGCTCCCAAATCCAAAAGGGTGTGGAAGAGGAGGAGCAGTAGCAACCCTTTTCCGTGACGCGCGTGACCGGTGCTTTCTAATCTCCACCTCCCTCCCGGTGCAATCAGTCAGCCCGGAGGCACCAAACTGTTAGCGTCGGAGACGCAGCTCTAGGTGATTTCCACTACCTTCATACCCCCACTCTAGGCCTTTTGGAGGCAGCAACAGCTGTGGCAGAATGTAACGCGAGCCTGGAGCGCACTTCCAGGGCGCTGCTCCCTCTTCGGAGCGAGGGGGGGGGGGGGCCCGTGTAGGTTTTTGCGCACAGACTGGAGAGAGTTCCGGGGGAAAGCCTGGAGCAGCGAACAGGCGGGAGAGAGGTGGGCAGGCAGAGTTCGCACCTGCAGCCTGCGCTGCGGTCTGGGCGGTAGGGCTGCTGCCCTTTAGGGCATGCGTGCCTCATGAAGAGAGAGAACCACAGGCTGAGGCCCCTGCATCCCTCGTTGTACCATTTGGCCAAGACAAGGTGTGGCTGGAGCACTACCGCTCTGAAGCAAAGTCGCAAAGGAAGAGGTTGAGAGGCAGGCGACTTAGAAGAGTCTGGTCACGGAGCCAAGAGGAGGCGCCCGAGGTTCTAGCGAAGGGGAAGAGTAATTTAGGAACCCTTTTTAGCCTGTCCCTGCCCAGCTCCTCCTAAAGTCCACAAAAGCTCTCCTGAAGTCTAGAAATCCTCCCTGGGTGGGGACAAGTTTCCTAGCATTCTCTTTGGCTAGGACCGGGAGTGGAGAAAACACGCGGGGCTGCTCCGTCTGCTGCTCTCGAAGACACGTTTTCCTCCAAGCCGCCTTCAGCTCCAATCGCCTTTGGGTAGCCTCCCTTTTCGCCCTGGAAGCTCAAGCCCACGCTGTTTGGAACCCAACTCTCCATTTAGCCCTGGACTGCGGCCCATCGCCCCAGACGTGGAACTGCATGCCTGAGCCCTGCTGGACATCGCCGGTTGCTGTGCAAGACTCAGGTAATGCTCCTGTGCATAACGGGACAGTTGGCTGGGGAGGAGAGAATGTGCTAGGCTCTCAGGTGGCAGAAGGGAGCAGGCTGGTTGCGGCCAACAGAGATTCTACCTCTCCTTCAGCCCTGGTTCCTGCTCCTGGAAACACTTGACAGTTTTGTTTCTCTCCCTTCACCTTTCCCAGAAAGTTTAGGGACTCCCAAGGCCAGGGGCTCCTCGCCTTGAAGGAGCGCGCGCTGCCTGCCAGGTGCAGGCGAGCAGTTGCGTTGCATTTTTGCGACCTTATCTTTATGGTTTCTGCTTCTGACGCGGGACTCTGTAGCCTGGAAGGCACTTTCCCACTGGGCTCTTCTGATTCTGCCCACATTTCTGCCCGACGCCAGGAGAGCAAACGGTGCAAGGATAGGGCTCAAGGAGTCTCCTAGGCGAAGGAGCAGCGATGTGCTCCAGCTCCTGGGGGATTCCCAGCAAGCAGGGGAGAAGAGAGAGCTCGGTGATCTGAGACCATCTCTACCTGCCTTCAAAACCCAAGGGACCCCAGCGCAGAATCTGGGACCCTCAATTTTCTCTCCCCACAGGAATCCCTGCTCCCCATTGAGCCGGTTTTTCAGGTTGAGTGACCCTATCAGAACCATTGCTGAAGGGCTTGGAGAGGACCCACCTGCCCTAAGTGTTTCAGACTTCTCCAGAAGGAACCCTTGAGAGGGAGGAAAGGGTGAGGAGGGACAACCACTCAGTGTGACCTGCCTTGTTGCTCTGGGTCCGGATTGGAGCAACCAACTTGATTTGTTACTGTCAGACGTCTAAGAAAAATGCTTTGGCAAAGAAACCTAGCAAAGGAAGTGTGTATTATAATTCTCTGCTGTAAGGGTTTCTCCTGGTTTCTACAACCTCTTCTCTTCCCCATCTCTGGGACCCAGGGACCAAGGAGGGAAAAATCAGTAAAGGGGTATTTAAGGTTTTCTCTATGCCACCCACAAAAGTTGTGGCTGGGCTGAAGTGCTAGAAAAGTACCTCTCAGCTAAAAGCTACTTTTCGGACTATTATGGGTGTTTTGTTTTTTGAGGGGTCTATTCATAAATAATTTACCCCCTCCCCCCACCATGACATTCAATCCCACCTTCCGTAGACTTCCAAGAAGAAATCCTTCTCCCTGTTCCTGGCCAGGGGAGACAAGTTGTGGATTACTGAACAGGTGGCACAGCTAGGCATCAGACCTCAAGTAAGGAAGGAAGGAGGAAGGAAAAGACAGGTCCCTGAGATCTTGCAATTTCAGCCTCAGGAAGGCTACCTCAGTTACAGGGCCCCTGGGAAGGAAGGAGTTAAGTGTCCAGGACAGGTGTGGGGACTGGGGGCCATTTCCCCACTGACACCCTCAGGCTTTCATGAGGAGTTGGATGAAACATAGTGCTCATGCAATGCTGCACAACTGGGCTCTTTCCCAACAGGGTAATAGGCACTTCAACTTCTGTGGGTCCTGTATCTCAGAACATGTTTTTGTTTTTTTCAGAGCTCCTTACTTCCACAGACAGGAATTAGGCAACAATTCTGGGGCCTGGAGAAGTGAAATTCCCAGGTATGCCTCACCCAGAGTCTTCAGGGGAAATTTCTACCTGCTCCCATTTCACCCTTTCTACCCCTCCGCAGAGTAACCCCTACTATAGGGGCACTCCTATTTGGCCACAGATGTCTTGACCCATGCAGTGGCTCCAACTCTGAGCTGCTGTCTCACCATGTGAGCTCTCCAATTTGGGGGCTACCTTGGGCTAGACAGCCTGCAATACCAGCGGTGGAAGCAGATGATTTAAATAGAAAGCATTTACAGGTGAGTAAAAGGCTTTGGCACCAAAGGCTCCTGGTTCCCCTATTTTAGCTCCAGCTGGTCTGGTCAGAAGGCGGGGCAGGAAGCAACCAAAGCTTCCTCAGTGGCAGCGCAGCCTTGGCAGCATTTGCTTCTGCCTGATAGGCCAAGGACAGGCCTTCAGATCATTAGGGCTGGGGATTTAAGCGAGGCTTTGCAGTATGGTCACTGCTGCCCTCACAGATTTCTGGGTGGTCTTCACTCAGGTTGAGCAATGGGCCATTATCATTTTCTATGGGACTCCTAAGCCCTCTCTATGAAGAAGCTAAAGGCACTGGTCAGACATGGGGGGGGGTGGGATGTAGGGTTTTTACAGGTGAAATCAGGTTTGAGTCTTGATTTACCCATTCGCTTCCTGAGACCTGGCTTTTTAATTGAGTAGAACTTTCTTGCATGTCAGTAATTGGTGATATAGTCCAAACAAGCATATGCTGCTTGCCAGGTGAAAGGATGGTGTGCCTATCTGGAGAATAGCCCAAATTACCCACCTGGCATGTGTTTCTATAGGTACAAAGCTACTGGAAGTTTTATTTAGCTTTAAGAAGACATATACCAAAGAGTCCAGCCTTATAAAAGAGGTGGATTTTGAAGTGACTCTTCCAATTTCATTTAAAACAATAAACTTCACATTACCAATTATGTTGGGTTGCATAGTTCACTGAAATGGCTCAGGGTAAAGCATTTGCCATTTGAGAGGGGGAAACGCAGGGAAGGTGAAATAAAATAAGATTGAAGTGATCACATGCTCAGTAAAACAGAATTGTGTGTTCACATCTGTCCCTTAAAGGAAATCGTCACTGTGTGCAGTTTGGTCTGTAGTAGATTCTGTGACAGGTTGTTGTGGCATGATGAAACTTAAAGGAGAAAAATACATTTGCTCCTTTGTACTTGGTGATTTCTGTAACTACTACAGTACTGATTGATTATAGCCAGGACTGTTAGAAGAATACACACGTTGCCTTCTTCATTTGAAAAGTACCATAAGCTATTTGATGAAAATGCACCACAACCAAGTAGAAGGAAAAAAAAAGAATCCTAAGTTTCAGCTGTTTAGTAAAAAGGTGTAAAAGTAAGAAAAAAAAATCACCAAACCTCAAGGTGTGGGCTAATGGGGCTTTTTAGGACTGGTTTCTAGCTGTAGCCAGTAGCCCACACCCCTTAATCCCTAAGGTTTATTTCTTGAGCCTATAGCAGGAAGCCATGATCAGAGCTAACCTGGTGGAGAAGGAGAAATAAATGTTAAATGTGCAATGTGTACCTTAATTATCCTGAGACAGGACTTGAAAATAAGCTTCTTATTAACTTTACCCTCAGAGCTGTCAGTGCCAAGGGATTTGCCAAAGTGAAACATGCCTGGCCAATATAAGGCCTGATACAGAGATGTACTGCATGGGTCCATTTGGCTAAAGCTATTATGAATTCAGACTCTCGACTGGTTCACTTTGAACTGGCTCCCAATGAGCTTGGAGGCACTGGAGTGAGTCTATTATGGGTCAGTTTCTCTTTGGTCAGTCTCTTCCCTAGTCACAGACATAGCTCCAAATCTTTGATCAAGTAACCTAAATACATATTCTCTCTGCCAAGGAGCCAAGCTTTACCCTTCTTCTTGCTTTATTTTCCTCCTTTAATCTGACCTCTTCATGTAGCAGTACCTTGGCTTCCCTCCTGAGTTCTCAAATGCTTTTTGCCTGGCTTGCTTTATTCTTCTATCTGGGTGTTTTATTGGCATGTAAAATATATTCAAACACTATTTTGGCGTCCCTTTCCCTTCAATCTCATTCATCTGTGACTTCTGAATGTCTCCTCCATTCCTGTCTCCTGCATCCTATCTTTTATTAAATGTCCTGAATTTTGTCTCTGGAATAGGTTTTCTCTTTACATTCCTACCACTACCACTCCCTGTCAAATCCTTTAGATTCTTTCCCTCTTTCTTTTCCTTTACTTTTTCCCCCCTTTCTTTCTTTACCTCACCTCCCTTCCCTTCTGTCCTTGACCTGGCCTGTTATAAAAGACTCTTTTTTTTAGTCTGCTCTCCAATTCACTATATCCTGCATATTAGGACTAATCTTCCTGAAGTCCATTTAATTCTTAAGAGCACTGATACCTAGTGAGTGGATATTAAGTGGTGTGGATTGTTATGGAATCTGAGAGTTTCTAATAATAATTGCTTGTTACATTAAATACCTTCCTGCTCACATGATGGTTTAGCTGGACCAGGCAACTCACCATTATCCAACATAACTTTTGTTAGCCATACTGTGTACCTCTGCTTATGCCATTCTTTTAACTTGGAGTATCTTTCTCCTCCTTCTCCCATATCTACTTCTCTGCTTGTTGAGAATGAACCATATTCAAGAAGTAGTTTAAGTGACACCTCTTTCATGCAGCCTTCCTTAATTTCTCTTTCATGCTCCATAGCCAAAATAATTTCTCCCTTCTTGAAACTCTCTTTTTTTTTTTAATGTTCAGTTTATCTTTTTTTTTTAGCTGAATTCTTTTTTTTCCTTTATTTTTTTTTATTTATATATGAAATTTATTGTCAAATTGGTTTCCATACAACACCCAGTGCTCATCCCAAAAGGTGCCCTCCTCAATACCCATCACCCACCCTCTCCTCCCTCCCACCCCCCATCAACCCTCAGTTTGCTCTCAGTTCTCAACAGTCTCTTATGCTTTGGCTCTCTCCCACTCTAACCTCTTTTTTTTTTTTTTTCCTTCCCCTCCCCTCATGGGTTCCTGTTAAGTTTCTCAGGATCCACATAAGAGTGAAACCATATGGTATCTGTCTTTCTCTGTATGGCTTATTTCACTTAGCATCACACTCTCCAGTTCCATCCACGTTGCTACAAAAGGCCATATTTCATTTTTTCTCATTGCCACGTAGTATTCCATAGTGTATATAAACCACAATTTCTTTATCCATTCATCAGTTGAAGGACATTTAGGCTCTTTCCATCATTTGGCTATTGTTGAGAGTGCTGCTATGAACATTGGGGTACAAGTGCCCCTATGCATCAGTACTCCTGTGTCCCTTGGATAAATTCCTAGCAGTGCTATTGCTGGGTCATAGGGTAGGTCTATTTTTAATTTTCTGAGGAACCTCCACACTGCTTTCCAGAGCGGCTGCACCAATTTGCATTCCCACCAACAGTGCAAGAGGGTTCCCGTTTCTCCACATCCTCTCCAGCATCTATAGTCTCCTGATTTGTTCATTTTGGCCACTCTGACTGGCGTGAGGTGATACCTGAGTGTGGTTTTGATTTGTATTTCCCTGA